>NC_064648.1:52145704-52450477 GCF_023864345.2 Schistocerca serialis cubense | reverse complement strand
CTACTCGATGTTAACAAGTTTCTCTTCTTCAGAAACGATTTCCTTGCCATTGCCAGTCTACATTTTATATCCTCTCTACTTCGACCATCATCAGTTATTTTACTCCCTAAATAGCAAAACTCCTTTACTACTTTAAGTGTCTCATTTCCTAATCTAATACCCTCAACATCACTCGACTTAATTCGACTACATTACATTATCCTCGTTTTGCTTTTGTTGATGTTCATCTTATATCCTCCCTTCAAGACACCATCCATTCCATTCAACTGCTCTTCCAAGTCCTTTGCTGTCTCTGACAGAATTACAATGTCATCGGCGAACCTCAAAGTTTTACTTCTTCTCCATGAATTTTAATACCTACTCCGAATTTTTCTTTTGTTTCCTTTACTGCTTGCTCAATATACAGATTGAATAACATCGGGGAGAGGCTACAACCCTGTCTCACTCCCTTCCCAACCACTGCTTCCCTTTCATACCCCTTGACTCTCATAACTGCCATCTGGTTTCTGTACAAATTGTAAATAACCTTTCGCTCCCTGTATTTTACCCCTGCCACCTTCAGAATTTGAAAGAGAGTATTCCAGTTAACGTTGTCAAAAGCTTTCTTTAAGTCTACAAATGCTAGAAACGTAGGTTTGCCTTTTCTTAATCTTTCTTCTAAGATAAGTCGTAAGGTTAGTATTGCCTCACGTGTTCCAACATTTCTATGGAATCCAAACTGATCTTTCCCGAGGTCCGCTTCTACCAATTTTTCCATTCGTCTGTAAAGAATTCGCGTTAGTATGTTGCAGCTGTGACTTATTAAACTGATGGTTCGGTAATTTTCACATCTGTCAACACCTGCTTTCTTTAGTATTGGAATTATTATATTCTTCTTGAAGTCTGTGGGTATTTCGCCTGTCTCATACATCTTGCTCACCAGATGGTAGAGTTTTGTCATGACTGGCTCTCCCAAGGCCAACAGTAGTTCTAATGGAATGTTGTCTACTCCCGGGGCCTTGTTTCGACTCAGGTCTTTCAGTGCTCTGTCAAACTCTTCACGCAGTATCTTATCTCCCATTTCATCTTCATCTACATCCTCTTCCATTTCCATAATATTGTCCTCAAGTACATCGCCCTTGTATAAACCCTCTATATACTCCTTCCACCTTTCTGCCTTTCCTTCTTTGCTTAGAACTGGGTTGCCATCTGAGCTCTTGATATTCATACAAGTGGTTTTCTTCTCTCCAAAGGTCTGTTTAATTTTCCTGTAGGCAGTATCTATCTTACCCCTAGTGAGACAAGCCTCTACATCCTTACATTTGTCCTCTAGCCATCCCTGCTTAGCCATTTTGCACTTCCTGTCGATCTCATTTTTGAGACGTTTGTATTCCCTTTTGCCTGCTTCATTTACTGCATTTTTATATTTTCGCCTTTCATCAATTAAATTCAATATTTCTTCTGTTACCCAAGGATTTCTATTAGCCCTCGTCTTTTTACCTACTTGATCCTCTGCTGCCTTCACTACTTCATCCCTCAGAGCTACCCATTCTTCTTCTACTGTATTTCTTTCCCCCATTCCTGTCAATTGTTTCCTTATGCTCTCCCTAAAACTCTCTACAACCTCTGGTTCTTTCAGTTTATCCAGGTCCCATCTCCTTTAATTCCCACCATTTTGCAGTTTCTTCAGTTTCAATCTGCAGTTCATAACCAATAGATTGTGGTCAGAATCCACATCTGCCCCTGGAAATGTCTTACAATTTAAAACCTGGTTCCTAAATCTCTGTCTTACCATTATATAATCTATCTGATACCTATTAGTATCTCCAGGATTCTTCCAGGTATACAACCTTCTTTTATGTTTCTTGAACCAAGTGTTAGCTATGATTAAGTTATGCTCTGTGCAAAATTCTACAAGGCGGCTTCCTCTTTCATTTCTTCCCCCCCAATTCATATTCATCTACTATGTTTCTTTCTCTCCCTTTTCCTACCGACGAATTCCAGTCACCCATGACTATTAAATTTTCGTCTCCCTTCACTACCTGAATAATTTCTTTTATCTCGCCATACATTTCATCAATTTCTTCATCATCTGTAGAGCTAGTTGGCATATAAACTTGTACTACTGTAGTAGGCATGGGCTTTGAGTCTATCTTGGCCACAATAATGCGTTCACTATGCTGTTTGTAGTAGCTAACCCGCACTCCTATTTTTTTTATTCATTATTAAACCTACTCCTGCATTACCCCTATTTGAGTTTGTATTTATAACATAAACATTTATAACATAAGTTTGTATCACCCGACCAAAAGTCTTGTTCCTCCTGCCACCGAACTTCACTAATTCGCAATATAGACTACAATTACTAAATTGCAATATAGACTACAATTACTAAATTACAAATTACTTCAACAATACTACTGTCTGCTATTTTTACTATCAAAAGAATTCCAAGGGACGATCCGAAGCAGCGGTCGCCACGTGCATGGGGGCTTAATTAAATAAAATGCAAATAATTTTAATTTCTTTGTCGATGTTTGTCCGATTACGAAGTCTCGTAACCGGTTGACCCTGACTAGTATTAACATGCAATCTCACTGCATAGAATAACAAGAAAGAATGAAAGGAAATTTCCGTTAACACAATTAATTAATTAAGTCCCCAGAAACTATAAAAGTTACGAAACAAAAACTACGAAACAATAAAGCACAAGTGTAACTGTTCTGTGTGTGGAAGTGTGATTCAACGTACACATCTGGCACGGCTCTTCCTCAATAAGACAAGGTATTTTAAGCACCATTTACACTGAAATAATTAAAAGAACAGAAATACTATAATTGCCCATAGAAACCAGAATTACACTCTAATACAAGAACAGAAGCCAGATGCTTTGTTGACTGAACCTGTGAAAAAGAGACATTGTTAGTTAGGAAATTTGAAATAAAAAATGTTTTTTTTACCTTCATATATATTGACGAAGAATACACTCTGATCATGACATCCCCATTCGAACAGCATCGGCTGTCTAGCCCATCAGAACAACTACACACAACATGCTCACAACTAGTACTGCTATCGACATCCTCTCAACAAGCACTGACTACGGCAACCTCAGAACTCCTACTGCTATGCATATAGAAGGAATAGATAATAAAACAGTGTCATCATCAGTCTCAGTTGTCAAACGGGGTTGCTACTGACTGCCAAGTACTAACTACAACGTATGTTACAGTTGGTGATGTAATGATAATTTGCCATAAAGCTATATAAAACTCAAAATGTAGCTGCCAAAGATCCATTTTGCTTCTTGTTATACATCTGAAAAAGTGACCAGAAGCAGTAACATAATCGATTCATGTAATATTGTCGTGTGTACTTTTTGTCAATAAAACACAACAGTACAAAGAATTTAAGTTGTAACTCAGACACGAGATAGAGTTCCACTGTAAACACAACCGAGAATAAATGTATGTCACAACCCTACATATGATATGTGACACATAGAATGGTACAGGTAACAGCAATGAAGATTACACGCATAAAAAAATGAAATGCTCTGATTGGACCCACACATCAAGTAAATAGTTTCAATTGACAATGCAAGCCTGACAAGTAAATCACTGTTAAATTATTTAATTGAAATATACAATTTTTGTCAATGTCAATCGTATACTTTCGTTGATTTTCATGGAATGTTAAAGGACGATTTTTTTCCTAAATTTTTTCAAATGTAAGCTATTTCATATTGATGCAAGCAACATCATCAGCACATAATTAGCCTTTTATACACTCCTGGAAATTGAAATAAGAACACCGTGAATTCATTGTCCCAGGAAGGGGAAACTTTATTGACACATTCCTGGGGTCAGATACATCACATGATCACACTGACAGAACCACAGGCACATAGACACAGGCAACAGAGCATGCACAATGTCGGCACTAGTACAGTGTATATCCACCTTTCGCAGCAATGCAGGCTGCTATTCTCCCATGGAGACGATCGTAGAGATGCTGGATGTAGTCCTGTGGAACGGCTTGCCATGCCATTTCCACCTGGCGCCTCAGTTGGACCAGCGTTCGTGCTGGACGTGCAGACCGCGTGAGACGACGCTTCATCCAGTCCCAAACATGCTCAATGGGGGACAGATCCGGAGATCTTGCTGGCCAGGGTAGTTGACTTACACCTTCTAGAGCACGTTGGGTGGCACGGGATACATGCGGACGTGCATTGTCCTGTAGGAACAGCAAGTTCCCTTGCCGGTCTAGGAATGGTAGAACGATGGGTTCGATGACGGTTTGGATGTACCGTGCACTATTCAGTGTCCCCTCGACGATCACCAGTGGTGTACGGCCAGTGTAGGAGATCGCTCCCCACACCATGATGCCGGGTGTTGGCCCTGTGTGCCTCGGTCGTATGCAGTCCTGATTGTGGCGCTCACCTGCACGGCGCCAAACACGCATACGACCATCATTGGCACCAAGGCAGAAGCGACTCTCATCGCTGAAGATGACACGTCTCCATTCGTCCCTCCATTCACGCCTGTCACGACACCACTGGAGGCGGGCTGCACGATGTTGGGGCGTGAGCGGAAGACGGCCTAACGGTGTGCGGGACCGTAGCCCAGCTTCATGGAGACGGTTGCGAATGGTCCTCGCCGATACCCCAGGAGCAACAGTGTCCCTAATTTGCTGGGAAGTGGCGGTGCGGTCCCCTACGGCACTGCGTAGGATCCTACGGTCTTGGCGTGCATCCGTGTGTCGCTGCGGTCCGGTCCCAGGTCGACGGGCACGTGCACCTTCCGCCGACCACTGGCGACAACATCGATGTACTGTGGAGACCTCACGCCCCACGTGTTGAGCAATTCGGCGGTACGTCCACCCGGCCTCCCGCATGCCCACTATACGCCCTCGCTCAAAGTCCGTCAACTGCACATATGGTTCACGTCCACGCTGTCGCGGCATGCTACCAGTGTTAAAGACTGCGATGGAGCTCCGTATGCCACGGCAAACTGGCTGACACTGACGGCGGCGGTGCATAAATGCTGCGCAGCTAGCGCCATTCGACGGCCAACACCGCGGTTCCTGGTGTGTCTGCTGTGCCGTGCGTGTGATCATTGCTTGTACAGCCCTCTCGCAGTGTCCGGAGCAAGTATGGTGGGTCTGACACACCGGTGTCAATGTGTTCTTTTTTCCATTTCCAGGAGTGTATTTACTGCAATAACTACGCTGTGCAAATAATATCTTTCACATAATAAGACACCAGACCACCTCTTTTGAGAAGATTTCATTGGAAAGGTATTTCAAAGTTGTTTTGATGTAGATGACTCAGATTTTGTATCTACAATGTACAGCTGGTACGTCGCTAGGAGGGCAGTGGGGGCATATGACCTCAGCTACTCTACATTCTGAAGTCCCAACAGACAAAGTTAGATGGGAAATATAAATCTGACAACCTTTTGTACAATCATTAAATGGATAAGTCCCACTAAATAGCCCCCTGATGTCATCAAGCACAGATTTTGAATATACCGACCAAACCCAACTAGTGCTTTCCTCACATGCAATACTGGAAGCCTTTGATAAAGGCAGTCATATGAGATATCAAATGGAAATTTGGACCTGACTAATTTTCTCTCAGTAGGGAGGAAGCAGCACTTTATCCTGGATGGAGAATCATTGGCAGGAGTAGAAATAATTTAAGGCAGGCATACTCCATGGAACTGTGCTGCCACACTTAATATTCCAATTGTATATAATGACCTCACAGGGAATATCAATAATGAGGTGGAAAGAGTTATCTATATCTAAGTGCTATTGGTGCAAAGATTAGCGATAGCCTTAAGTGTTTAGAAATATAATATCTGCACAATTCACAAAACGTTAACATACATACTATTCTATGAATACAATATCACTGACTCACAACTGGAATCATGCACTTGGGCAAGTACCTGGGTGTAACACTTTGTGGGGATACAAAATAAAATCATCACTTAGACAACACCTGTGGGTTAGGTTGGGGCATGTGTGTGTTCACTCGAAAGATACTGAGAAATTACAAAGAGCTAATTTTGTGCTTTTTCTTATAGTACTCTAGTGTGTTACACCTATGGCAGATTTAACTAACAAAGAAAGAATGCCAGCAAGAATGATCATATGTTTGATGCATGAGAGAGATTCATGGAAATTATGGAAAACTTGAACTTGCAAGTGCTTAAAAATAGGTGTCAACCATTCTGTGACAGCACACATAAAATCTTCAAAAACTAGTATTACTTGAAGAATATACAAATTATCACATCCATCTGCATAAAGGACCAAGGCAACGTAGGCTTTCCCGGTGTATCAGTACATCAAATTCTTGTTGGGTTTCGAACCGGATCAAACTGAAATATGAACACAATATTTCAGTGGTCCACCAGGCCAGCATCATCAGGTAAGAAAAGCTATGCTCCTCTCGCCAATAACTAATTCTACTCGCAAATGACTGTACCTGTATATGCATCGGAAGTACAAGAGAGCATGTGCTAAATTAATTATCAACTGATTTTTCTGTATTACAATATTTACAAAATTTAATTTCACAGAAGACTCTTCTTGAATGTGCTCTATTTATATAGAAAAAAATATCAGATTTGTGAAAAAGTAAATTTTTATAATATTTTTTTAATTTTCATATTTTTTATAATTTTTTACAATTTAAATATATAATTAATCACTATTATAACCATATAATTCTGCTTCACTATAAACTGCTGCTTCATCTTGAGCATCAAACAAAGCATAAATATCAGTTATTTTAACTGTTTCTGTTTCTTTATTTTTAACAATAGTTCTATAAAATTGACAATCGTCTTTTTCTCTTAACCATTTGTCAATACAGTCCTTATGAAAGATATGCTTGCAGCTTGTTTTGACAAATTAATTATTATTTTCACTAGTTAAACAAATAGGACAATCAATGTTTTCATAACCTTGCTCAATTAGTTCACAAGTATCTTTTGCTTTAGCTTGCACTTTGTTTAGGTTTTCCATTTATAAGAAATAATTTTTATTAGATTTATAAAAATATAAAGTAATAATTTTCTATGAATCATTTAGCTGTAAGTTAAAATTACAAGTTTTTTTTTATTTTTGTAAAACTGATAAAAAAATTTTCTACATAAATGGAAACTACTTTAATCAAGAAGCTCAACAACGTAAGTGTCTCGAAAGAGATTAAATACATATGTGAGCTACAGATAAAGGTTTTATATAATACTACAAACTGTGAATATTTAAATACTAGATATGGAGAACAACTTTGTCTAGGATTGAATAATGATTTTAAGATTACTTTACCATATATATTTTCTAAACAAATTGATGATTTAGATTTTGAAATAATTAAAAAAGGACAAATGAAATTAAAATATAAAGGAATGAAGAAACTTAAAAATAGAAATAATGAATTTCATGATATTGAGTTCACAATGTAAAAAGTTTAAAATAATTTACTTTGTTAACTAATACATTTTCATTAATTTACTTACATTCACAATGTAATATTTTTAAAAATTTATTTTTCCCATTAATTTTATTTTTTTTAAATGGACAACACTAAGCCTCAGTTAAGACAGTGTTGTCAATGTATGATTAAAAAATAATGAGGAATTTTATAAAGATAAGTATCGAACAAATGGACATTATTATGAATCTAAAGAATGCTGCAGAAGACATCAGAAAATTAAAGTTACTTGTGAAAGTGGTAGAACTGTAAGTAAGCATTATCTCAAAAAACATTTACAAACAACAGATCATAATAATCATATGGCTGCTGAAGCAGACAGTAAATAATTTTATATATTTAATTTATTATGTTCATCTATGGGAAATGTTTGTAAAATAAGTGGTTTTTCTAGTACTTTATTAAAATTATTGTACTTAATAAAGCATTTATTAAAGGTTCTACTTAGCAAATAAAGTGGATAGTTTTTGTAGGTTATGGGTAATTAGATCAGTTTTATGGAAAACAGAAAATTGTGAGTGTTAATGGGCAACTTTTTTCATTTTTTAGAAAACTAAGCTAGTGAGCCAGAACCTACAAATACAATCTACTTATTCACAACTGGAGACGCTGCAACTCTTTTTGTCCCACGGGGCAGCAGGAATGACTGAGGGCATGCGCACTGTATTTAGTGCATGTGCTGTTGTACTTCTGATGCATATAAAGGTACAGTCATTTGCGAGTGGAATCAGTTATCGTCGAGGGCAGTGTAGCTTTTCTCACCTGATGATAGAGGCTAGGTGGACTGCTGAAATATTGTGTTCAGATGAGAATTTGATCTGGCTGGAAACCCGACAAGAGTTTGAAAGGGACTAAGACAAGATTAGACTAATTACAGAAGCCATTGTGTGACAATTCTTCGAAAGCAAATGGAAGTCCAAACGCTAATGAAATAGGAATAATGTTTACTATGCGGTTCCATGGAAAGCATCCTGTGCCATGCAGTTCAGCGATTTACAGACCATGCATATTGATTCGGAAATGTTCAGAAACCTACCTGGGTAACGTACAGTAAATGGAAGAGTGTACTCTATATCGTTCCTGCACACCTGAGTCAGGGAACGATATTGTCTGTATTGCCTCCATATGTGGCATAATGTCACTCTTAGTGTTCTGGAAGACCTGTGCAGGTAAGCGAAATAGCCAACACAAATGTTACAATTTTTCCTTCAATACCTCTTTCCAATATTTGGCCAACGCAGTTTCGCGAAAAGCTTGCCTTTCTTCAAAATGGTCCCATTTACATGCCTTGATGATCCCAGTTACATCTTCCTCTATGGATTATTGACCAAGTAAGATCGTTGAAGTGCGCCTTAAAATTCGTTTATTGTTTCGAATCACGCCTACGTAATAAGAATTGCAAACACGGGGGCAGTGCACTAAAATAGGTTGTAGTAGTACAATGTATGTGAATTACTGGCAGATGCACTACGCTTTCAGAGAATCCTCCCAGCAAATGTAAGTGTCGCATGCGGTGAACATGCTGAAGAAGTAGGTAATAGACAGCCTGACGTTAACTTGTACGCCACAATATTGCCATAATGTTCACAGTCATGGTAAAAATTTGAAAGGTAGAAACTTTTAATCTCTCCAGTCTTAAAGAAGCGAGTGTAGAAAAGTTTAGTGGAAAGCATTGTGTCATATAGGGCACAAATGTCAACACTGACAATCAAAACCAGATAAATGCAATGGAAATTATGTACAGGACAAAGTGTTGCAAAACCGTAATAATTCTACAGGCTAGGATATGAAGACATCAGAGAAATGGTGGGAATACGCTCAACACTTGTATAGATGACAGAAAGGATGGCTGACACGAAACATGTGTCTAGTTACCTCTGTGCTTCTGACAAATGAACTATCTGATCAAGGGCAATGAACACTGCAACTTAGTCAACAAAAGCTATCGTGAAAACTGACTGAAATATTCTTCTCCAGAAACTGTATAACGTTGGTCGTCCGTATGCTGTAAATCCGTTCCTATCAGATCCAGTTTCGCCAGCAAACTGAAGGGACCACTTTGAAAAATAGGTCTGTGGTAATTTGCAGTAGTCACAAATACTAAAACCAGGTAGCTATTAAGGAATAAATGTAGAATTCTCACAGTACTATGTACGAGCAGTAACGTTTAATTCCCTCTAATTCTACACTTACTAGCTTCTACATCTATATGTAGACTCCACAAATCACATTTAAGTGCTTGGCAGAGGGTTCATCGAAGCACCTACACCTATTATACCAATCTCGTACAGCGCGCAGAAAAAAAAGAACACCTATATCTTCCAGCGCGACCTATGATTTCCCTTATTTTATTACGGTGATCGTTTCTCCCTATATAAATCGGCGTCAACAAAATATTTCCGCATTCAAAGTTGTTGACTGAAATTTCGTGCGAAGATTCCGCCGCAACGAAAAACGCATTTGTTTTAATGATGTCCACCCCAAATCCTGTATCATTTCAGTGGCACTCTCTCCTCTATTTCCCGATAACACAAAACGTGCTGCCGTTGTTTGAACTGTCTCGATGTACTCCGTCAGTTCTATGTGGTAAGGATCCCACACCACGAAGGGGTATTCTAAAAGAGTGCCGACAAGAGTAGTGTAGGCAGTCTCCCTAGAGGTTCTGTTACATTTCGTATGTGTCCTGCGAACAAAACGCAGTCTTTGGATATCCTTCCCCGCAACTTTTTATACGTGCTCGTTCCAATTTAAGTTGTTCGTAATTGTTATACCTAGGCATTTTGTTGAATTTAGGGCCTTTAGATTTGACTGATTTATCGTGTAACCGAAGTTCTTCTCTAAATCATTTAGCAATTTTTTTAATCTTCTGATGAGTTTACTAGTCGATAAAAGAAAGTATCATCTGCAAACTACCTAAGATGGCTGCTGAGATTATCTCCTAAATCGTTTATACAGATAAGAAACAGTAGAGGGTCTATAACACTACCTTGGTGAACGCCATCACTTCTGTTTTATTCGATGACTTCGCGTAAATTACTACGAACTGTGACCTCTCTGAAAGGAAATCACGAATGCAGTCACATAGGTGACACGATATTCCACAAGCACGCAATTTCACTAAAAGCCGCTTGTGTGGTACAGTGTCAAAAGCCTTCTGGAAATCTAAAAATACGGAATCAATCTGAAATCCCTTGTCAATAGCACACAACACTTCATGCGAATAAAGAGCTAGTTGTGTTTCACCAGAACGATGTTTTCTAAATCCATATTGACTGTGCATCAATAGACAGTTTTCTTCAAGATAATTCGTAATTTTCGAGCACAATAAATGACGGGCTTATTTCAATAGTGGTACAAGACCATTACCTCCACTTCTGTGCCTATAATGCTTCTGAAATTAATGATCCAAACAAACAGAAGGAAAGGTTCATCTCTAGCAGGAACCCATATGCTTGAATATTTCTCATATCTCAACTGCAGATTTTTCAGCACTCATTTAACTTTAGGACTCTGTATCTCAAAATGAACAAAACTGGACTTGTACCACTATTGAAATAAGCCTTTCGTATGTTCCAAATTCCTGCTGCATATCGACGTCAACGATGTGGGCCTGTAAGTTAGTGGATTACTCCTACTACATCTCTTGAATATTGATGTGACCTGCGCAACATTCCAGTCTTTGGGTACGGATCTTTCGTCGAGTGATCGGTTGTATACTATTGTTAAGTATGGGGCTATTGTATCAGAATACTCTAAAAAGGGACCGAACTGGGATACAGTCCGGACCGGAAGACTGGCTTTTCTTAAATGATTCAAATTGCTTCACTCCTCCGAGGATATCTATTTCTACGTTACTCATGTTGGCATCTGTTCTTCATTTGTATTCTGGAATGTCTAATTCGTCTTCTTTGATGTACGAATTTCGGAAGGCTGTGTTTAGTAACTCTGCTTCGAGAGCACTGTCGTCGATAGTACTTCCATTTCTATCGCTCGGAAAAGGCACTGATTGCGTCTTGCCGTTAGCATACGTCACATACAACAAGAATCTCTTTGGATTTTCATCCAGGTTTCGAGACAAAGTTTCCTTGTGGCAACTATTGTACGAATCCCGCATTAAAGTCAACTCTAAATTTCGAGCTTTGTAAAAAAGATCGCCAATCTTGGAAATTTTGCCTCCATGTGTCAATATCAAATCAGTGATCTATTGGTTAGAAACAGCAACTACATTTAGTTTCTAAAACTGTTTTCGTAGTACTCAGTGGTAAGATTTGCTTGCCATGATAGTTCGCTGTTCCTTATCTCCTAGTGAGCTACTATTTCCGAGCATGTACTGCAGTTCAACAAGAAAAGCTTTAAACAGCAATATTGTTCCATATGTGAAGAACAAAAGTGAAGACATTACTTTTATGGTATATCAGCTGTTTCATAAAACTTTTCAGTCAATATATGTGGCTGACTACCTGATTACACAACATTGTGTACATGCCTATACATACTTGAATGCTTGCTATTTTTTGATTAATTCTTCACATGTACTCTTCAGTTACTGCATCACATATTCTGCCAGTCAATATATTTAGTAAGTAAAAACTACTTCAATAAATGTGCCAAATTGTTCACAATAACCTAACGTGTGCTTTAACTGTGGACTACTAGATTAAACAGAGTTTAGTTGGATCACTTTTATAGTAAGTATCCAGTAATATACTAGTGTACCAGGAAACCATTCTCTGCAGGAGAAAATGCAGCACTTTAAGTAAAATTGTATGTCTCAGCAACCACTAAAGTCATCTAATTGAGAATTGAATGTGACCTCTATTGAATAAACTTGTTGCAGCTGGTATTCACAGTCATAAAGAATTTTTTGAACATCATCATCTTTCCGCCAATGCCTGTTATAAGTTTTTATTACACTATTGCAATTTCGGCCTTAGGCCATTGTCAATTGCTTTCAGCCAAGTCAATGTAATGTAAGCTGACACATTTGTATGTCGTTGTCAATACTGTTAAATAGACTCGTGACGTTGTTAAACAGTGCGAGCACACGTTTTCAAACATCGTAAAACAACATAATCTCTAAGTGCACCTGTTCGTTAAACCGTCACTACTCACAAATGCATTAGACCACAGCTTGTTATTTGAAAGTGTTAGCTAAAGAATCATTACAATCGATTCACTGGAATGGCCAAAATTAGACGGCATGGAGCGTGATTTAGCGACCCAATACACGCCACCTGGCACCGGCATAGCATGGAACCTCTGCTTCTGTTAAAATTAGAGATATCAGTGGTGGTGAGTAAAGTTACTGGCCGGTACACAATGTGCCACGTGCTAAAGTGCTCAAGTGCGCACACCAAACCAAATTACTAACGGCCTGTTGTCACTCTCTGCGTCATAAATGTGGAGGCAGAGGTGGTGTTGCTGTGGCTGTAGCGGCGGCAATGCATACGATGCCATAACGACAGAAGTAAGATGAGCTTTCAGTCACACACATGTTGCAAAGTAACTAATTATCTAAGTAAACAGAAAGATTGTACAGTGTAAGATATGAACAGAAGTGAATTTCCGGTAGTGCACTATACCACTAACATATACATGACAGTTGCATCTGAATAACCTCCACTATTGTCTGTGTGGCTACTAGTATGGCTGTCAGAATTTAATGAGATAGTAAATTGTTTGATGTTATTTAGCACTATACAGTCATTCTGCAATCCTTTCATTATTAACTCATTTGTGTGGCCTGCAACATTAGGACAATCTAACAATGAAGTTTAGTTGACAGCATCCTTTGTCAGACTTTTTTCTTCTGACAGCATGCAATTCTGCATTTTTCTACGCGACAAAATCCTTAGCTCGAGCCCATATCAGTTGAATGACCTCTCACTGCCCTACATGTTTTGCTAAAAAATGATGAAAGCGTATCCTGAAGATGGTAGGCAACGCTAGCCCAACTCACTTTAACAATGCTTCAACTTAAATCACAAGTGTTGAGACTATTTGAAGAGTCACTCAAGTCATTAAGTGATTAGAAGGATATGATGAGTAAATGTGAACTATATTCCTAGTGATTAGTTCAGAACATCGCATAGATATATAGTACCCCAAAATTTTGCTCCATTCCGATAGAGTTCAATATGAGAATTAAGTTAGATTATATGTAAGCAGCATTCTAAATTCAGAAAAGTTCTCCAGTTTAAATACCATGGTCAACAGTAAAAATATCATAACAATGGATATAAATGAAAGAATAGCCTCAGGGTCAAGATGTCTGTACTCACTAAGCAACCCACTCAAAAGTAAAGATTTGTCAAGCACCACAAAGATGAAAATATACAACACTATTATCTGCCCCATAGTACTATATGGTTCAGAAAGCTGGACGCTTACAAAGAACGAAAGAGGAAAACTGAATGTTTTCGAAAGAAACGTAATGAGAAAAATCTGGGGACTTGTGTTGGAGAATGGCGCATGGAGAATTCGAAAGAACAATGAAATTTATCAGTTAATGAAGCAACCCACTATCATCTAGAAATTAAAGAGTAGGATAATGCAATGGGCTGGACATGTGGCCAGAATGGAAAGCAACAGAATCACCAAGAAAGCATTTGAAGGAACTCTTCAGGCAACAAGACCATTGGGCCGACCTCATACTAGGTGGGAAGATGACATAGAGAAGGACACCGCAGCATTAGGAATTTCCGCAGGGTGGAGAGAGGCTGCGAGAGATAGAAGGCGGTGGAAGCAGATCGTTGATGCAGCGCGTGGTCTACAGGGCCAGTGATCGCTGATAAGAGGAGAGAGAAGAGAGATATGTAAACATGTCTTCTGAGATGGTCATCTTTTGCGTGTGTGTATTAAAACTGCGACACTTGTGATATTGCCCCATATATGCAGTAACTTCTCCATATGCGCCATGTCATAGCGAAATGTGCCAAATTTCTTAGGTTATTGGCGAAAGTGGAAGTGCTCCATAAAGACAAGGTGACAGTAGTTGTTATAGGTGAAATAGATCTAAAATCACAGCTGGAAAGTGTGATAATATTATTGGGCAAACACATTCTTGGGATTGTGGGGATTTTTTGTCCAACTTGGTATTACCTATTAGAAGTTACTTTACCTGTTGTTTGAAAGAGAAAGTAATTAATAATCCATTACTGTCTATAGTCAGTGTTGAAGTCAGATGACTGTAGGAACATTCTGATTAGAAAAGATGAAAACAATAGCGAATGAACAAATCGTTACCGAACTTGAAATTTAGGTACGTCTGTGGCATTTTGTTGTAACAGTGCATACAGAATTATTTCTTTGTAGGTCATCTGAGTGTAAACAACTTTACTCTGAGATTCACGCTCAGGCACAGTGTATACTACAAAACTGTTGAGGCTTTCGTGGCCACTAGTTGACAAACTGCCTATTGGCTTCTGTCTCGGGTTCTTCGGCCGACCTTTGCCTGATGATCTTACTGACGTTTCGCCAGCACGAGTGGCTGGCATTGTCAACGCTTCACCCTCCATTGCTGGTGGTCACCTGGAGCCGAGCTCGCTGCCGCAGACTATATGTACCTGGCGCGCCAACGTCCCAGGACTTCCTCGCTGTCATTTCCGGTGCGGTATGGGAAGCTAGGATCCGTTTACATTAAGGCTTTCTTCTTCCTTGTCGGAGCTATCCTCGCGTTTTTGTATTTCAATAGCTTCTCTGAACAAGCATGTGTGATAGTTCTTCTCTGCAGTCAGAACTTCCTGGTCGGCGAATTTTACTACGTGCTCGGTCTCACATACTGCGTGCTCCGACATGGCCGATTTCTCCACCTGCCCCAACCTGCAACGTAGCTGTGATCCTGATGTTGATTGAAAGTCCAGTCATTCCGACATAAACTTTTACACATGTGCATGGTATGCAGTATATTCCCGACATTGAAAGGGGATCTCTTTTCTCCTCTGCCTATCTAAGACATTCTTCTTTATCTGCTGGAAAATCGTGTTTACGTCGTGTTTGACAAGACACGACCGATTCAGTCCGTCATTCTGGGAATGTATGGCAGAAAGGCATTTACCTTCCTGATTTGTCGCCTCGCCAAGTGTTTGGGTCTGTTACACTTCTAATATAACTTGTATCCATTGCTCTTCAGGTGTTGCATTTCGCGTCTGAGGTGCTGCCGCTTACATATTCGTCGTGCTCCCGTTACGAGCGAATTAATCATGCGCTACCACGGCGTAAAGGCGATTTTCGAAGAGGCAAAGAAGATCAAAGTGTGTCTTAGATCGGCAAAGGAGAAAAGGGACCCACTTGAAATATTTTGAGTATACCGCGTACAGTGCACATGCGGAAAAGTTTATGTCGGAGTGACTGGACGTTAAATCAACACCAGGATCACCGAACATAAGCGCCATTGCAGGTTGGGGCAGGTGAAGAAATCGGCAGTGGCAGAGGACGCAATATGTGAGACCGATCACGTACTAAAATTCGTCGACACAGAAGTTCTGGCTGCAGAGAAGAACTATCACACCCGCTTGTTCAGAGAAGCTGTAGAAATACAAAAACGCGAGGATACCTCCGACAAGAAAGAAGAAAGCCTTAAGGTAAACGGATCCTGGCTTTCCATGCCGCAGCGAACGACCATCGCAGGTAGCAAGAGGAGAACCGCACCGGAAATGACCGCGGAGAAGCCCTCGAACGTTGGCGAGCCAGGTACATATAGTGTGAGGCCGCGAGCTCGGCTCCAGTTGACCACCAACAATGGAGGGTGAAGCGTTGACAATGCCAGCCACTCGTGCTGGTGAAACATCAGTAAGATCATCAGCCGAAGGTTGGCCGAAGAACCCGAGACAGAAGCCAACAGGCTGTTTCTCACAGTATATACTCCTCTGGCTACGTGTTAATAGGTAGACTACAGGTGTTCGAGTGCAGAGTACATTGCTGCCAGGTTTGCGACAAGGCCAACTGCCCTACGTGTAAAATGGTGGGAAATTCAAAAATTGCGGCAAATTCAAAAATTTGTAGGGAATTCAAAAAACATCCCAACTGCGCTGCTAATGGGCTTTCGTCCGACTCTGACATTACTTTGGAAGTAGGTGTGTTGCCCTAAGTGTAGAATTCAAGATGGCTGATGTGGAAGATTAGCCATGATGAATCACCTGAAATACTGGCACTAGCTCCATGTATTCCAGCTCCTGGAATACTGACACCAAGGTGTCAGATTACCACATAAGACAAAGAACATCCGTTTATAATCTCTTGTAAATCATAGCTAGTGGCTGGTAGGCACACCGTTCCTCTCAACCTGATGGACAAAGCATGCCAGTCTGCTTGTAACAACAACTGTACATATAACAATATTTTTCTTCTGATTTTCGTTAAATTAGTGTAATCGATGTTCTGATTTCATTTCTTTTTCTTTTCATGCCATGATGTTAAAGGAACTGTAACCAATTTTCGATGTGAATATTAATGTTTATGTCAAATTGCAAGCAATATTATAACAAAATGGAAATGTAAGGAATGTTGAAAGTGTTGTAAGATGTTAAAGTTGTATTTATGCACCTGGTCCATACGTAGGCAATGTATTAGAATATGTGCAATGCAAAACCTTTGGTGAATACCCAGTCTTATAGGGAGGCGGTAAAAGGTAAACGGCAGGCGAGCGCGGGAAAATGCACACGGGCGCGGCACGGCATAAAGGGCTCAGCAGTAGTAGTCGGAGTTGGGCATCGGTCTGAGAAACACGCTCTGGATCGAAGAGGCTCTCCTGGAAAACGTGATTTCATTGAGCCCCGGATGTGCCGTTTCCGACGACTATACAGCATGGCTATATTCCATAGGCACTAAAGGGAAAAGTATTGCGACGCTAAGAAGAAGCAAAGTGCCAATACATCAAGAGCCATAGCTGTGATTGTATGTGTGCTTTGCGCCTCGCCATCTCGCCGCCCACCAACCGCCGCATCGACACGAACAGGTTGAAACTTTTAGTACTGTATTCGTGTGGACCAGTGTTACTTTTGTTCCTGACTGTTCAATAACAACTTAACTTTTACCAGAACTGTCCTATCATTTAATTATCCTCATCACTAACCTACACAGGGTCCTATCCACATGTTGTGCAATCCGAGTGTCCCAAAATGATTTAAAGTTTATGTTAATAATACTTCACTGCAGACCTATCTATGTTAGAATGATGCTTAAAGAACTTGGTTGTTAATGGATATATAGGTCTGGCAAATTTGGAAGATAATGTTGAAATTGGTTTAGTAATGAAGTTTAATTAATTTGAGACAAAAATAATGATAGTTAAATAAGCAAGAAATAAGACAAAAAGAGTAGTAACTCATGTATTGGAAATCTTGAGTGCTTAACGATTTCGATAAACTAAAATCTCAGTACAGTGATCATAACAGTTTCAGGGCCCCCGTCCTTTTTTTCTTTTCTATTCATTTAAATTCTGAAGTGTACTGAACTGATTTGACTAGCAAAGTTAAAGTCAATATAAAACCAAAATTTATTAGTGTTTTACCTTTTTCAAAATTGACATTGTATGTATGTTTCGAAAGTGCTATTTCTAGGGTAACCTATGCCCGATTTTAATCAGATCAATAGACAGTACGAAGTTTGTAGTAAACATTATAGTGTATTGTCGTGTATTTATGGCTTGTTCACATTAGTACAGAAAGTGAAATCATTAGTTCAGTAGATTTTCTGGTTCTAAAATTTACCACATTATGCAGTGCTATTACGTGTTGTTTTGTATGAACATACATCAACTTGTACTGGGAAGAAACTCAGTTAATGCCTAATTAGGCTGCCGACCGTATTATTAACAATTTGGTAGCATCTGCTGTGTCGTTTCTTGTCCGTCCTAACGTGTGGTTGCACTTCAGACTTGCTTGATGCATCATTGTTGTTACTGAGTGGGTGAAAGTCTGAATTTGCCTCCATTCGGGTACACGCGGTCAATATCTACCCCAAAATCCTTTCTTATAAGGTGAAGCCCTTCAACTTACCATAGTACAGGCTTTAATAAGTATCGTGCGCAGTAGCGGAGGGTTACAAGTGGCTTCCCGGTGACAGGACATCCAGTTGTTGTCGGTCACAAATTAATGTGAATACCGAACAGTGGATGTTCAGTGGCACGAATTGCAATAGTATTTAGTTAAGTAAATAGCAGTGAACGTCAAGTACGGTGGAGTGGGGTGTAATTTGCAATCAGTATGGACAGGAGCGTAGACACGGTAGATGTGCCGAGCGTAATGGAAGATGCGCATGGCAATGACGGGAGTGTACGCAGCCAGATAACAGAGGGCGTTAGCGGAAGACAATTGGCGTACATACAATATCACGAACACGGTAACGAACAGCTTGAAATGTCGAGAGTGCCTCGAACACAGCAAGGGATAAAACAAGAAGTAGACGGTGACTTTATAGATGATAGTGGGTATGTGAATGAATCCACTGACATATTTGATTCTCCACGGATAAAGAACGAACAGAAAGAAACTTTTGAAGTAGGATCGGAACACACAAATTCCGTAGAACAAAACAGTGTGAAAATTTTAAGCATGAACGATTTATTTGAACAATTAACCAAACAAATTGCGGGACAGAATAATCAGCTTGAAACACACGTTGCAGAGCAGCTCAAAACACAGAACAAGCAGCTTAAAACACACGTTGATGAGCAGCTTAAAACACAAAGTAATCAGTTCAAAACACAGAACGAGCAGCTTAAAACACAGTTTGGGCAGCTTAAAGCACAGGTCAAAGAACAAGGAATTAAAATTAGTAAACAAATAGAACAGGTAGAACAAAAAGTGGGTAATTTAAGCTCTGTAGTAAATACTATGAAATTTGAAATTGACTCAATTAACAAGAATATGGATACTATGCAGGGGGAAATTGACAACATTAACAGTGGATTTGATGTTGAAATCCTCAACATCCAAGAGAAAGTAGAGCCTCTGGTTGAAACAAAAGTAGACGAAAAAGGTTTCGGTCTTAAAACTGAGATCGTAAACGAATGTCAACACAGAATCTCACAATTGAAAAAGGTAGTTTCAGACACTGAAAGAGATTTAGGTGAGAAAGTTACCGGATGTGTACAAAAATGTGAACAAAATACTTCGAAAATTCAAGGCAAAATTTTCGATCCTGAGAGTAAAATTAAAGATAGACCTGGTGTTGTCTGTAGTGGCACACCACTTACAAAGCTGTTAGAAGGTGAGGAACGCTTCGATCCCGCCAAGAAACATAACGGATGGCATCCATTAGATTTCATCAAAAATTGCGAGAGGATATTTCCTGAACACTTGTCTGATCAGGACAAGATAAACGTAGTAATTAGCGCCTTAGCAGGTGATGCCAAGCGGTGGGGAACTAATTTGAATACCGAACGAATGACGTTCGAAGAATTTAAGCGAAAGTTTACGGATGAATATTGGTCCGAACAAAAACAGGATCATTTATGGCGCGAGTTTATCATGGCCAAGGTTCATGATAACAGGGGCAGGAATTCTTTGAAAGATTTCTGCGAATATTGGTACCGGAAGTTGACGCATTTAAGAGGGAGAAGATCCGATTCGGAAATCATATGGGAGTTATATAAAAAGCTTTCAGGAGATTCGAAGAGATATGTGGGAAGCAATCATCGCAGCTTCCAAGCGTTTCTCGAAAGGGTCGAAGACGAAGACCATTGGCGCGAAAGTCGTGCCAATCAACAAAATTTTAGTAACAGGAATAACCGTAATAATGACGAGAGGAATGACAGCGATGGGTTTCGCGTCAATATGATACAGAGAGGTAGAGGTAGAGGAAGAGGAAGTTATCCAGGTCGCGGTAGAGGGTATACCGCGCAAAATAATAACGATGCGGGAAACTGATTTCCGCGAACGTTGCGGGCCAAACGGAAGTGGAGAGTATTTACCGGCCTCGATTTAAGAAATGTTACCGGACTGACAGTAAAGTTATGAGACAGGTTAGAGACAGGCATGGAACGGCGCAACGTGTTGTTGCGAAACAAGCGTCAGGTGCGAGCGCGAATGAGTCATCTTTGCCGCGCAGAGCGATACTTGTTAACAGGAGAGTGGAGCATCAGAGGGCAACGGCCAAGCCTAGCAGAACAGCTGTTCAGAGAGAAGCCGCTAGCGATGAGACAGCCGTAAGAGCTGGTGAATACATTACGAGTGGTAATTCCGTGGCGAAGGAAATAATAGATGAAACTGTGGATACACAGAGAGGTGCGGTTAGCAGTGTTAGCAATAAAGTAAAAGGCGAGAATGAATTAGTGGAAGTAAGTAATTGGCGTGTGCAGATCTACGATCTGTACAAGGGCCTCAAGCAATGTGAGTGGGAGGATTTTAAGAAGGAGTATGAAGCAAGGAAGTTAATTAGTGAAAAAGGAGATAGTAGGGACGTCGATAAGGTGACGTGGCCCGAGTTTAAAGAGGAGAGAGTAAATAGCGCCGCGCAAAGTGCGTGTGCTGCCGATAGGTCGAAGGTTAAAGATAGAAAGGAATTGGAGAATGGAATCCTCAGCATAGACGAGGAAGTAACTTCCGTTAATGATCCGCCAACAGTACAAGATGCTACCGAAAGGCATCGTGGGGAAGAGGCAGGTGATTACATGAAAATAATTGAAGTCCACGAGGATTACATTAAATATGAAGTAACAGTGGATGTGAGTAAAGCTGATAATGAGGCCGTTTTGCCAAAAGAGGATATTAAATTAAAATCAAAGCCTGACGAAAATGCAGAGGGAGAACTTAATGCCTGTCTCAGAAAAGCTTTTATGTTAGAACCTGAAAGCGATCCAGAATGGTCGGATTCTGACGATAGTTCAGATGACGAATATTTCGGTAATAGTGGAAATAATGTTAATACAGTTAATTGCGATATTCTATATATTGATGATGAAGTTTCAAAACAAAACCCAGATGCTGAGACTGAACAAACAAAGAAAGAGCCACCTGACTATTCAGGGTCTATTTTACAAAGAGTTCAAGTAATTAAAGACTTTGAACTCCCGGAACCAAAGAAACCGCCAGATATAGGTGAGGTGAATGTTAAAAGCATATCTTGGGACGATGTTATCGTCGACCCGGATTTGCTTAGGGAAGACCACAATAATGAAAAACATTCGACGGTTAAACAAACTGTAATACCAGTTGAAATTAATAATGTGAAATTGCAAGTACTTCTTGATACTGGATCTCAGATAAGCGCAATCTCCCAGTCGTTTTTCGAGCACCTTTGTGATAAGCCAGGACTAGTATTTATGTCAGTGACGGGCGTAAAAATTGTTGGTGCTACTGGCAAAACTAGCAAGCCGGTAAAGAACCAGATTTTGGTTGAATTTGGTATAAAAGGACAAAAATTTGAACACGATTTTTTGGTCGTGCCAGACTTGAGTACTGAAATGATTCTGGGAATAGATTGGTTAGATAAAGAAAAGGTTATTATTGATTGTAGCCAGGAAGTGATCAAAATTAATAATGCACCTAGAAATTTGGAATTAAAATTTGAGGAAAATGGGAAGGTGTTCGATTCAGAAATTGATTCTTTATTGTTGGAGATCGACCAAGGGAATGATGGTTTGACAAACATGTATGAGGTGTACCATGTCCAGAGGTTAATAGATGAGAGTTACAAGCAGGGGCATAATTTTAAAGAAATTGTAGAAAATTTGAAGGAGATATCTCCTGATCAGAAAACAGAATTGCTTGATAATTTAGAAAGTAATAACACCGTATTTTCGGACAAACCTGGCCTAGTTAAGAACTTCGAATACCAGATTGAGACCATAGAGCATAAACCTTTCTTTGTTAGACCGTTTTCGGTACCCATATCAAAGAGGCAGGCTGTACAAGTGGAAATAGATAAAATGATACAATGGGGTGTAATCGAATGGAGTAGCAGCGAATATAATAGTCCCCTTATCATCGTGAACAAAAGGGATGCGGGAGTGAGAGTAGTTATTGACACCACGACTTTGAACAAAATTGTAAAGAAGGAAATAGACACACCTGAAAATCTGGACGAAATGCTCCAAAAATTTTATAACGTGAAGTATTTAACCAGTCTGCACATGACCGCCGGATACTGGCAAATCCCATTGAGTAAAGAATCCCGTAAATATACCGCTTTTCTATTCGCCGGGAAACGCTATCACTATAAAGTAGTGCCATTTGGGCTTAGCACTTCTGTAGCAGTATTCATTAGGACACTGGACTTTGTATTGGGGAGAGAATTGAGTTCCCGGCTAACCATTTATGTAGATGATTTACTGATTGCTACAGAAGAATGGCAAGAGCATTGTGAATTATTGCAGAAAGGTTTTGTTGCTCTACAAGCAGGGAGCATGACACTTAAGTGGAAGAAATGTGAATTTGTGAAGTCGGAAATAAAGTTTCTGGGGCACATTATTACTATGACCGGTATTGACAAGGACCTGGAAAAGTTAAGTGCAATAGCAGGATGTCCAACTCCTAGAAATAGAAAACAGTTGAAAGCCTTTTTAGGTTTATGTGGGTTCTATAAGAAATTCGTCAAGGGGCAAGTTTTTAATAGCCCTCATTTGATTAATCTACTTAAGAAAAATAGTGCTTTTGTGTGGACTGAAGGGTGTATGAGAGATTTCGAAAATTTAAAAAGTGAACTTTTGAATGACAATATTTTGCATCGCCCCATACTGTCAAAACCTTTCCACATGGGTACTGACAGCAGTGCTTATGGAATTGATATAGAAGTATTCCAAGAAATCTGTGATGGCAAAGAAATTGAACACAGGACTATCGCGTTTGCAAGTAGAACTCTAACAAAATACGAGAGAAACTACACTATATCGGAAAAGGAAGCTTTAGCCATTATATGGGGGTTAAAGAAATTCAGAAATTATCTGTGGGGCCATAAGCTCATCATACATACTGACCACAAAGCTTTAACTTTTCTTAAAGATTGTCGTTTACTTAATGGTAGGGTAACTCGTTGGGCTTTGTACCTGCAACAATTTGATTACGAGATTTGCTATGATAAGGGTACTGGGAATTATGTGGCAGATGCTTTATCTCGATTACCTAATGGTATGAGTGAAGTGCCCAATGAAAATGGTGAAGAGGGTACTTTTCAGATCAGGTATATGAAAGAGGTTTCAGGAAAAAGGAAAATTGAGCAAATATGTAAAAATATGAGATACCATCAGAATGAGGATCCGACATGGAAATCTGCGAAGGTAAATTTTGACAGTGTGCAGTATCCTCAAATTAAGAAATATTACAAAATTTTTAAAGGCATTTTATATAGGACGAAAGATTTAGTCACTGAGGAATGGAGAGTATATTGGCCACACCAGTTTGATACTGATGTCGTAGATTATTTTCATTTAGCATTGGGGCATAGTGGGCCAAAGAAATGTTTGGATAAATTGAATAATGTAGTAGTGATTGCTGGTAGTGTCAGTAAGAGGGTAAAGCAATGGATTAAGTCGAGTGATGTCTGTCAAAAGGCCAAAGTACCGAACAGAACTAGTAGAGGTCCAATGCAAAGTATATTACCTGAAGACACCCTACAATTGTTATCTGTAGATTTGTATGGTCCCCTCCCAAAGACTTCGGGAAATTGTGCATATATTTTAGTAATTTTAGAAGTATTCTCAAAGTTTGTGAAATTATACCTCTTGAAAAAAGCAACAGCAAAAGCTGTATTTAGTAGGATGGTTGAATACTTCAAAACCATTGGGAAACCCAAGGCAGTACTATCTGACAATGGTCCCCAGTTCATATCCAAAATTTGGAAAGAAGGAATGGAGCAAAATGAAGTGGAGGTTAGATATATAACAGCCTATCATCCTGCTAACAACCCGGTTGAAAGGTACAAGCGAGAAATCAGGAGATTGTGTAGAACATACTGCAGTCATAAACATAGAGCCTGGGGTAGATTTATATCGGATTTCGAGAATGTCATGAACACCTTACATCATGAATCTACTGGATTCCCACCGGAAGAAGTTTTGTTAGGCAGCAGTAGTAAAAGTTTAATTGAGGAAAAACTAGAGTTTCCACCTTGTACAAGTTTGGGGTTGAGTCAAAAGAAAGAATTTGTCAGAAAAAGGGCAAAGCAAAAAGCTGAATCTAGATCTAAAAGACATGATAAAAATCTGAAAGTTTCAAAGTTTAAAATTGGGGATTATGTTCTTTTAAAAACCCACGAAAAGTCTAGTGAACTGAACCATGAAATTTCCAAATTTAAATATATTTACAATGGGCCGTATATAATACAGAACATTCCACATGATAATGCTTACTACCTTATCTACCCAAAATCCAAAAAACCTTCAGGTGTAAGAAATGTTGTGGACCTGAAACTGCATGTTCCTAGGAGTGAGTGACCTAAGTACACTCAGAAAGCAATTTGCAATAAATATGCTATATTTTATACTGAAACTATTTTATTCCAAATGTAACTAATCTTTGTAAATATACATGTACAAATATCAGTGTGCTAATGTACTTATGTGAGTTTCAGATTACCAAATGTACTGTAAATGTAAAGATGTATGGAGAAAAGGCATGAAATGAAAGGGTAAATGCTGCAAGCCAAATAAAAGATGGGACTGCTAAAAATGAAAGTGGGCAGTATAGGAGTCATAATATAAAGGACTGCCAAACACCAATGAGGGCATATAAATAGTCAATGGAGAATTGTAAGTGTGGTACAGGTAATGTGGTAAAATGATGCGAAATGGACTGCCCAAATCTGAATAATAGGCAGCAAATATATGTAGTGATTTTTCTAAATATTATTGTGTGTTTATTAGTAAGTAAGGAAATGAACTGCCATTAAATGCCAGCAGCAACAAATTGTCTTATAGTGTATATAGATATTTGCATTTGCTTTTGTAGTTAAATGTTTGTGTTCTAGATTTTGAAATTATTTCTTTGAGAAATTTGATAAAAATAAGTAATTTGCTATTTAAATAATGTTGTGATAGGAGATTGGACTGTGCCAAAGGCACTTAAGTAAATGATAAGTAAATGTTCTTGATATGTTAAAAAGTGTAGACCTATATAATGTGAGTGAAAGGAAGCTTGTGGTATAAATTTTTTTGGATGGGAAATTCACACAAAGATTCAGAACTACTGTATAAATATAAAAATTAGTGTTCCCATCAAATTTGCACTTAGTGAAATCTACTGGAGACAGGGGCATGTGTAACAACAACAACTGTACATACAATAATTTTTTTCTTCTGATTTTCGTTAAATTAGTGTAATCGATGTTCTGATTTCATTTCTTTTTCTTTTCATGCCATGATGTTAAAGGAACTGTAACCAATTTTCGATGTGAATATTAATGTTTATGTCAAATTGCAAGCAATATTATAACAGAATGGAAATGTAAGGAATGTTGAAAGTGTTGTAAGAAGTTAAAGTTGTATTTATGCACCTGGTCCATACGTAGGCAATGTATTAGGATATGTGGAATGCAAAACCTTTGGTGAATACCCTGTCTTATAGGGAGGCGGTAAAAGGTGGATGGCAGGCGAGCGCGGGAAAATGCACACGGGCGCGGCACGGCATAAAGGGCTCAGCAGTAGTAGTCGGAGTTGGGCATCGGTCTGAGAAACACGCTCTGGATCGAAGAGGCTCTCCTGGAAAACGTGATTTCATTGAGCCCCGGATGTGCCGTTTCCGACGACTATACAGCATGGCTATATTCCATAGGCACTAAAGGCAAAAGTATTGCGACGCTAAGAAGAAGCAAAGTGCCAATACATCAAGAGCCATAGCTGTGAGTGTATGTGTCCTTTGCGCCTCGCCATCTCGCTGGCCGCCAACCGCCGCATCGACACGAACAGGTTGAAACTTTTAGTACTGTATTCGTGTGGACCTGTGTTACTTTTGTTCCTGACTGTTCAATAACAACTTAACTTTTACCAGAACTGTCCTATCATTTAATTATCCTCATCACTAACCTACACAGGGTCCTATCCACATGTTGTGCAATCCGAGTGTCCCGAAATGAAGATTTAAAGTTTATGTTAATAATACTTACCTGCAGACCTATCTATGTTAGAATGATGCTTAAAGAACTTTGTTGTTAATGAATATATAGGTCCGGCAAAGTTGGAAGATAATGTTGAAATTGGTTTAGTAATGAAGTTTAATTAATTTGAAACACAAAAATAATGATAGTTAAATAAGCAAGAAATAAGACAAAAAGAGAAGTAACTCATGTATTGGAAATCTTGAGTGTTTAACGATTTCGATAAACTAAAATCTCAGTACAGTGATCATAACAGTTTCAGCCCCCCCCCTTTTTTCTTTTCTATTTATGTGAATTCTGTAGTGTACTGAACTGATTTGACTAGTAAAGTTAAAGTCAATATAAAACCAAAATTTATTAGTGTTTTACCTTTTTCAAAATTGACATTGTATGTATGTTTCGAAAGTGCTATTTCTAGGGTAACCTATGCCCGATTTTAATCAGATCAATAGACAGTACGAAGTTTGTAGTAAACATTATAGTGTATTGTTGTGTATTTATGGCTTGTTCACATTAGTACAGAAAGTGAAATCATTAGTTCAGTAGATTTTCTGGTTCTAAAATTTACCACATTATGCAGTGCTATTACGTGTTGTTTTGTATGAACATACATCAACTTGTACCGAGAAGAAACTCAGTTAATGCCTAATTAGGCTGCCGGCCGTATTATTAACAATTTGGTAGCATCTGCTGTGTCGTTTCTTGTCCGTCCTAACGTGTAGTTGCACTTCAGACTTGCTTGACGCATCATTGTTGTTACTTAGTGGGTGAAAGTCTGATTTTGCCTCCATTCGGGTACACGCGGTCAATATCTACCCCAAAATCCTTTCTTATAAGGTGAAGCCCGTCAACTTACCATAGTACAGGCTTTAATAAGTACCGTGCGGAGTAGCGGAGGGTTACAAGTGGCTTCCTGGTGACAGGACATCCAATTGTTGTCGGTCACAAATTAATGTGAGTACCGAACAGTGGATATTCAGTGGCACGAATTGCAATCATATTTAGTTAAGTAAATAGCAGTGAACGTCAAGTACGGTGGAGTGGGGTGTAATTTGCATTCAGTATAGACAGGAGCGTAGACACGGTAGATGTGCCGAGCGTAATGGAAGATGCGCATGGCAATGACAGGAGTGTACGTAGCCAGATAACAGATGGTGTTAGCAGAAGACAATTGGCGTACATACAATATCACGAACACGGTAACGAACAGATTGAAATGTCGAGAGTGCCTCGAACACAGCAAGGGATAAAACAAGAAGTAGACGATGACTTTGTAGATGATAGTGGGTATGTGAATGAATCCACTGACATATTTGATTCTCCACAGATAAAGAAAGAACAGAAAGAAACTTTTGAAGTAGGATCGGAACACACAGATTCCGTAGAACAAAACAGTGTGAAAATTTTAAGCATGGACGATTTATTTGAACAATTAACCAAACAAATTGCGGGACAGAATAATCAGCTTAAAACACACGTTGCAGAGCAGCTCAAAACACAGAACAAGCAGCTTAAAACACACGTTGATGAGCAGCTTAAAACACAAAGTAATCAGTTCAAAACACAGAACGAGCAGCTTAAAACACACGTTGGGCAGCTTAAAGCACAGGTCAAAGAACAAGGAATTAAAATTAGTAAACAAATAGAACAGGTAGAACAAAAAGTGGGTAATTTAAGCTCTGTAGTAAATACTATGAAATTTGAAATTGACTCAATTAACAAGAATATGGATACTATGCAGGGGGAAATTGACAACATTAACAGTAGATTTGATGTTGAAATCCTCAACATCCAAGAGAAAGTAGAGCCTCTGGTTGAAACAAAAGTAGACGAAAAAGGTTTCGGTCTTAAAACTGAGATCGTAAACGAATGTCAACACGGAATCTCACAATTGAAAAAGGTAGTTTCAGACACTGAAAGAGATTTAGGTGAGAAAGTTACCGGATGTGTACAAAAATGTGAACAAAATACTTCGAAAATTCAAGGCAAAATTTTCGATCCTGAGAGTAAAATTAAAGATAGACCTGGTGTTGTCTGTAGTGGCACACCACTTACAAAGCTGTTAGAAGGTGAGGAACGCTTCGATCCCGCCAAGAAACATAACGGATGGCATCCATTAGATTTCATCAAAAATTGCGAGAGGATATTTCCTGAACACTTGTCTGATCAGGACAAGATAAACGTAGTAATTAGCGCCTTAGCAGGTGATGCCAAGCGGTGGGGAACTAATTTGAATACCGAACGAATGACGTTCGAAGAATTTAAGCAAAAGTTTACGGATGAATATTGGTCCGAACAAAAACAGGATCATTTATGGCGCGAGTTTATCATGGCCAAGGTTCATGATAACAGGGGCAGGAATTCTTTGAAAGATTTCTGCGAATATTGGTACCGGAAGTTGACGCATTTAAGAGGGAGAAGATCCGATTCGGAAATCATATGGGAGTTATATAAAAAGCTTCCAGAAGATTCGAAGAGATACGTGGGAAGCAATCATTGCAGCTTCCAAGCGTTTCTCGAAAGGGTCGAAGACGAAGACCATTGGCGCGAAAGTCGTGCCAATCATCAAAATTTTAGTAACAGGAATAACCGTAATAATGACGAGAGGAATGACGGCGATGGGTTTCGCGTCAATATGATACAGAGAGGTAGAGGTAGAGGAAGAGGAAGAGGAAGTTATCCAGGTCGCGGTAGAGGATACACCGCGCAAAATAATAACGATGCGGGAAACTGATTTCCGCGAACGTTGCGGGCCAAACGGAAGCGGACAGTATATACCGGCCCCAATTTAAGAAATGTTACCGGACTGACAGTAAAGTTATGAGAGAGGTTAGAGACAGGCGTGGAACGGCGCAATGTGTTGTTGCGAAACAAGCGTCAGGTGCGAGCGCGAATGAGTCATCTTTGCCGCGCAGAGCGATACTTGTTAACAGGAGAGTGGAGCATCAGAGGGCAACGGCCTAGCCTAGCAGAACAGCTGTTCAGAGAGAAGCCGCTAGCGATGAGGCAGCATTAGATACGAACATTGCCGTAAGAGCTGGTGAATACATTACGAGTGGTAATTCCGTGGCGAAGGAAATAATAGTTGAAACTGTGGATTCACAGAGAGGTGCGGTTAGCAGTGTTAGCAGTAAAGTAAAAGGCGAGAATGAATTAGCGGAAGTAAGTAATTGGCGTGTGCAGATCTACGATCTGTACAAGGGCCTCAAGCAATGTGAGTGGGAGGATTTTAAGAAGGAGTATGAAGCAAGGAAGTTAATTAGTGAAAAAGGAGATAGTAGGGACGTCGATAAGGTGACGTGGCCCGAGTTTAAAGAGGAGAGAGTAAATAGCGCCGCGCAAAGTACGCGTGCTGCCGATAGGTCGAAGGTTAAAGATAGAAAGGAATTGGAGAATGGAATCCTCAGCATAGACGAGGAAGTAACTTCCATTAATGATCCGCCACCGGTACAAGAAGCTACCGAAAGGCACCGTGGGGAAGAGGCAGGTGATCACATGAAAATAATTGAAGTCCACGAGGATTACATTAAATATGAAGTAACAGTGGATGTGGGAAAAGCTAATAATGAGGCTGTTTTGCCAAAAGAGGATAATAAATTAAAGTCAAAGCCTGACGAAAATGCAGAGGGAGAACTTAATGCCTGTCTCAGAAAAGCTTTTATGTTAGAACCTGAAAGCGATCCAGAATGGTCGGATTCTGACGATAGTTCAGATGACGAATATTTCGGTAATAGTGGAAATAATGTTAATACAGTTAATTGCGATATTCTATATATTGATGATGAAGTTTCAAAACAAAACCCAGATGCTGAGACTGAGCAAACAAAGAAAGAGCCACCTGACTATTCAGGGTCTATTTTACAAAGAGTTCAAGTAATTAAAGACTTTGAACTCCCGGAACCAAAGAAACCGCCAGATATAGGTGAGGTGAATGTTAAAAGCATATCTTGGGACGATGTTATCGTCTACCTGGATTTGCTTAGGGAAGACCACAATAATGAAAAACATTCGACGGTTAAACAAACTGTAATACCAGTTGAAATTTATAATGTGAAATTGCAAGTACTTCTTGATACTGGATCTCAGATAAGCGCAATCTCCCAGTCGTTTTTCGAACACATTTGTGATAAGCCTGGACTACTAATTATGTCAGAGATGGGTGTAAAAATTGTTGGTGCTACTGGCAAAACTAGCAAGCCGGTAAAGAACCAGATTTTGGTTGAATTTGGTATAAAAGGACAAAAATTTGAACACGATTTTTTGGTCGTGCCAGACTTGAGTATTGAAATGATTCTGGGAATAGATTGGTTAGATAAAGAAAAGGTTATTATTGATTGTAGCCAGGAAGTGATCAAAATTGATAATGCACCTAGAAATTTGGAATTAAAATTTGAGGAAAATGGGAAGGTGTTCGATTCAGAAATTGATTCTTTATTGTTGGAGATCGACCAAGGGAATGATGGTTTGACAAACATGTATGAGGTGCACCATGTTCAGAGGTTAATAGATGAGAGTGACAAGCAGGGGCATAATTTTAAAGAAATTGTAGAAAATTTGAAAGAGATATCTCCTGATGAGAAAACAGAATTGCTTGATAATTTAGAAAGTAATAACACCGTATTTTCGGACAAACCTGGCCTAGTTAAGAACTTCGAATACCAGATTGAGACCATAGAACATAAACCCTTCTTTGTAAGACCGTTTTCGGTACCCATATCAAAGAGGCAGGCTGTGCAAGTGGAAATAGATAAAATGATACAATGGGGTGTAATCGAATGGAGTAGCAGCGAATATAATAGTCCCCTTATCATCGTGAACAAAAGGGATGCGGGAGTGAGAGTAGTTATTGACACCAGGACTTTGAACAAAATTGTAAAGAAGGAAATAGACACACCTGAAAATCTGGACGAAATGCTCCAAATATTTTATAGCGTGAAGTATTTAACCAGTCTGCACATGACCGCCGGATACTGGCAAATCCCATTGAGTAAAGAATCCCGTAAATATGCCGCTTTTCTATTCGCCGGGAAATGCTATCAGTATAAAGTAGTGCCATTTGGGCTTAGCACTTCTGTAGCAGTATTCATTAGGACACTGGACTTTGTATTGGGGAGAGAATTGAGTTCCCGGCTAACCATTTATGTAGATGATTTACTGATTGCTACAGAAGAATGGCAAGAGCATTGTGAATTATTGCAGAAAGTTTTTGTTGCTCTACAAGCAGGGGGCATGACACTTTAGTGGAAGAAATGTGAATTTGTGAAGTCGGAAATAAAGTTTCTGGGGCACATTATTACTACGACCGGTATTGGCAAGGACCCGGAAAAGTTAAGTGCAATAGCAGGGTGTCCAACTCCTAGAAATAGAAAACAGTTGAAAGCCTTTTTAGGTTTATGTGGGTTCTATAAGAAATTCGTCAAGGGGCAAGTTTTTAATAGCCCTCATTTGATTAATCTACTTAAGAAAAATAGTGCTTTTGTGTGGACTGAAGGGTGTATGAGAGATTTCGAAAATTTAAAAAGTGAACTTTTGAATGACAATATTTTGCATCACCCCATACTGTCAAAACCTTTCCACATGGGTACTGACAGCAGTGCTTATGGAATTGATATAGAAGTATTCCAAGAAATCTGTGATGGCAAAGAAATTGAACACAGGACTATCGCGTTTGCAAGTAGAACTCTAACAAAATACGAGAGAAACTACACTATATCGGAAAAGGAAGCTTTAGCCATTATATGGGGGTTAAAGAAATTCAGAAATTATCTGTGGGGCCATAAGCTCATCATACATACTGACCACAAAGCTTTAACTTTTCTTAAAGATTGTCGTTTACTTAATGGTAGGGTAACTCGTTGGGCTTTGTACCTGCAACAATTTGATTACGAGATTTGCTATGATAAGGGTACTGGGAATTATGTGGCAGATGCTTTATCTCGATTACCTAATGGTATGAGTGAAGTGCCCAATGAAAATGGTGAAGAGGGTACTTTTCAGATCAGGTATATGAAAGAGGTTTCAGGAAAAAGGAAAATTGAGCAAATATGTAAAAATATGAGATACCATCAGAATGAGGATCCGACATGGAAATCTGCGAAGGTAAATTTTGACAGTGTGCAGTATCCTCAAATTAAGAAATATTACAAAATTTTTAAAGGCATTTTATATAGGACGAAAGATTTAGTCACTGGCCACACCAGTTTGATACTGATGTCGTAGATTATTTTCATTTAGCATTGGGGCATAGTGGGCCAAAGAAATGTTTGGATAAATTGAATAATGTAGTAGTGATTGCTGGTAGTGTCAGTAAGAGGGTAAAGCAATGGATTAAGTCGAGTGATGTCTGTCAAAAGGCCAAAGTACCGAACAGAACTAGTAGAGGTCCAATGCAAAGTATATTACCTGAAGACACCCTACAATTGTTATCTGTAGATTTGTATGGTCCCCTCCCAAAGACTTCGGGAAATTGTGCATATATTTTAGTAATTTTAGAAGTATTCTCAAAGTTTGTGAAATTATACCTCTTGAAAAAAGCAACAGCAAAAGCTGTATTTAGTAGAATGGTTGAATACTTCAAAACCATTGGGAAACCCAAGGCAGTACTATCTGACAATGGTCCCCAGTTCATATCCAAAATTTGGAAAGAAGGAATGGAGCAAAATGAAGTGGAGGTTAGATATATAACAGCCTATCACCCTGCTAGCAACCCGGTTGAAAGGTACAAGCGAGAAATCGGGAGATTGTGTAGAACATACTGCAGTCATAAACATAGAGCCTGGGGTAGATTTATATCGGATTTCGAGAATGTCATGAACACCTTACATCATGAATCTACTGGATTCCCACCGGAAGAAATTTTGTTAGGCAGCAGAAGCAAAAGTTTAATTGAGGAAAAACTAGAGTTTCCACCTTGTACAAGTTTGGGCTTGAGTCAAAAGAAAGAATTTGTCAGAAAAAGGGCAAAGCAAAAAGCTGAATCTAGATCTAAAAGACATGATAAAAATCTGAAAGTTTCAAAGTTTAAAATTGGGGATTATGTTCTTTTAAAAACCCACGAAAAGTCTAGTGAACTGAACCATGAAATTTCCAAATTTAAATATATTTACAATGGGCCGTATATAATACAGAACATTCCACACGATAATGCTTACTACCTTATCTACCCAAAATCCAAAAAACCTTCAGCTGTAAGAAATGTTGTGGACCTGAAACTGTATGTTCCTAGGAGTGAGTGACCTAAGTACACTCAGAAAGCAATTTGCAATACATATGCTATATTTTATACTGAAACTATTTTATTCCAAATGTAACTAATCTTTGTAAATATACGTGTACCAATATCAGTGTGCTAAAGTACTTATGTGAGTTTCAGATTACCAAATGTACTGTAAATGTAAAGATGTACGGAGAAAAGGGATGAAAAGAAAGGGTAAATGCTGGAAGCCAAATAAAAGATGGGACTGTCAAAAATGAAAGTGGGCAGTATATAAGTCATAATATAAAGGACTGCCAAACACCAATGAGGGCAGATAAATAGTCAATGGAGAATTGTAAGTGTGGTACAGGTGATGTGGTAAAATGATGCGAAATGGACTGCCCAAATCTGAATAATAGGCAGCAAATATATGTAGTGATTTTTCTAAATATTATTGTGTGTTTATTAGTAAGTAAGGAAATGAACTGCCATTAAATGCCAGCAGCAACAAATTGTCTTATAGTGTATATAGATATTTGCTTTTGTAGTTAAATGCTTGTGTTCTAGATTTTGAAATTATTTCTTTGAGAAATTTGATAAAAATAAGTAATTTGCTATTTAAATAATGTTGTGATAGGAGATTGGACTGTGCCAAAGGCACTTAAGTAAATGATAAGTAAATGTTCTTGATATGTTAAAAAGTGTAGACCTATATAATGTGAGTGAAAGGAAGCTTGTGGTATAAATTTTTTTGGATGGGAAATTCACACAAAGATTCAGAACTACTGTATAAATATAAAAATTAGTGTTCCCATCAAATTTGCACTTAGTGAAATCTACTGGAGACAGGGGCATGTGTAACAACAACAACTGTACATATAATAATTGTTTTCTTCTGATTTTCGTTAAATTAGTGTAATCGATGTTCTGATTTCATTTCTTTTTCTTTTCATGCCATGATGTTAAAGGAACTGTAACCAATTTTCGATGTGAATATTAATGTTTATGTCAAATTGCAAGCAATATTATAACAAAATGGAAATGTAAGGAATGTTGAAAGTGTTGTAAGATGTTAAAGTTGTATTTATGCACCTGGTCCATACGTAGGCAATGTATTAGGATATGTGGAATGCAAAACCTTTGGTGAATACCCTGTCTTATAGGGAGGCGGTAAAAGGTGGATGGCAGGCGAGCGCGGGAAAATGCACACGGGCGCGGCACGGCATAAAGGGCTCAGCAGTAGTAGTCGGAGTTGGGCATCGGTCTGAGAAACACGCTCTGGATCGAAGAGGCTCTCCTGGAAAACGTGATTTCATTGAGCCCCGGATGTGCCGTTTCCGACGACTATACAGCATGGCTATATTCCATAGGCACTAAAGGCAAAAGTATTGCGACGCTAAGAAGAAGCAAAGTGCCAATACATCAAGAGCCATAGCTGTGAGTGTATGTGTCCTTTGCGCCTCGCCATCTCGCTGGCCGCCAACCGCCGCATCGACACGAACAGGTTGAAACTTTTAGTACTGTATTCGTGTAGACCTGTGTTACTTTTGTTCCTGACTGTTCAATAACAACTTAACTTTTACCAGAACTGTCCTATCATTTAATTATCCTCATCACTAACCTACACAGGGTCCTATCCACATGTTGTGCAATCCGAGTGTCCCGAAATGAAGATTTAAAGTTTATGTTAATAATACTTACCTGCAGACCTATCTATGTTAGAATGATGCTTAAAGAACTTTGTTGTTAATGAATATATAGGTCCGGCAAAGTTGGAAGATAATGTTGAAATTGGTTTAGTAATGAAGTTTAATTAATTTGAAACACAAAAATAATGATAGTTAAATAAGCAAGAAATAAGACAAAAAGAGAAGTAACTCATGTATTGGAAATCTTGAGTGCTTAACGATTTCGATAAACTAAAATCTCAGTACAGTGATCATAACAGTTTCAGCCCCCCCCCTTTTTTCTTTTCTATTTATGTGAATTCTGTAGTGTACTGAACTGATTTGACTAGTAAAGTTAAAGTCAATATAAAACCAAAATTTATTAGTGTTTTACCTTTTTCAAAATTGACATTGTATGTATGTTTCGAAAGTGCTATTTCTAGGGTAACCTATGCCCGATTTTAATCAGATCAATAGACAGTACGAAGTTTGTAGTAAACATTATAGTGTATTGTTGTGTATTTATGGCTTGTTCACATTAGTACAGAAAGTGAAATCATTAGTTCAGTAGATTTTCTGGTTCTAAAATTTACCACATTATGCAGTGCTATTACGTGTTGTTTTGTATGAACATACATCAACTTGTACCGAGAAGAAACTCAGTTAATGCCTAATTAGGCTGCCGGCCGTATTATTAACAATTTGGTAGCATCTGCTGTGTCGTTTCTTGTCCGTCCTAACGTGTAGTTGCACTTCAGACTTGCTTGACGCATCATTGTTGTTACTTAGTGGGTGAAAGTCTGATTTTGCCTCCATTCGGGTACACACGGTCAATATCTACCCCAAAATCCTTTCTTATAAGGTGAAGCCCGTCAACTTACCATAGTACAGGCTTTAATAAGTACCGTGCGGAGTAGCGGAGGGTTACAAGTGGCTTCCTGGTGACAGGACATCCAATTGTTGTCGGTCACAAATTAATGTGAATACCGAACAGTGGATATTCAGTGGCACGAATTGCAATCATATTTAGTTAAGTAAATAGCAGTGAACGTCAAGTACGGTGGAGTGGGGTGTAATTTGCATTCAGTATAGACAGGAGCGTAGACACGGTAGATGTGCCGAGCGTAATGGAAGATGCGCATGGCAATGACAGGAGTGTACGTAGCCAGATAACAGATGGTGTTAGCAGAAGACAATTGGCGTACATACAATATCACGAACACGGTAACGAACAGATTGAAATGTCGAGAGTGCCTCGAACACAGCAAGGGATAAAACAAGAAGTAGACGATGACTTTGTAGATGATAGTGGGTATGTGAATGAATCCACTGACATATTTGATTCTCCACGGATAAAGAACGAACAGAAAGAAACTTTTGAAGTAGGATCGGAACACACAAATTCCGTAGAACAAAACAGTGTGAAAATTTTAAGCATGAACGATTTATTTGAACAATTAACCAAACAAATTGCGGGACAGAATAATCAGCTTGAAACACACGTTGCAGAGCAGCTCAAAACACAGAACAAGCAGCTTAAAACACACGTTGATGAGCAGCTTAAAACACAAAGTAATCAGTTCAAAACACAGAACGAGCAGCTTAAAACACACGTTGGGCAGCTTAAAGCACAGGTCAAAGAACAAGAAATTAAAATTAGTAAACAAATAGAACAGGTAGAACAAAAAGTGGGTAATTTAAGCTCTGTAGTAAATACTATGAAATTTGAAATTGACTCAATTAACAAGAATATGGATACTATGCAGGGGGAAATTGACAACATTAACAGTAGATTTGATGTTGAAATCCTCAACATCCAAGAGAAAGTAGAGCCTCTGGTTGAAACAAAAGTAGACGAAAAAGGTTTCGGTCTTAAAACTGAGATCGTAAACGAATGTCAACACGGAATCTCACAATTGAAAAAGGTAGTTTCAGACACTGAAAGAGATTTAGGTGAGAAAGTTACCGGATGTGTACAAAAATGTGAACAAAATACTTCGAAAATTCAAGGCAAAATTTTCGATCCTGAGAGTAAAATTAAAGATAGACCTGGTGTTGTCTGTAGTGGCACACCACTTACAAAGCTGTTAGAAGGTGAGGAACGCTTCGATCCCGCCAAGAAACATAACGGATGGCATCCATTAGATTTCATCAAAAATTGCGAGAGGATATTTCCTGAACACTTGTCTGATCAGGACAAGATAAACGTAGTAATTAGCGCCTTAGCAGGTGATGCCAAGCGGTGGGGAACTAATTTGAATACCGAACGAATGACGTTCGAAGAATTTAAGCAAAAGTTTACGGATGAATATTGGTCCGAACAAAAACAGGATCATTTATGGCGCGAGTTTATCATGGCCAAGGTTCATGATAACAGGGGCAGGAATTCTTTGAAAGATTTCTGCGAATATTGGTACCGGAAGTTGACGCATTTAAGAGGGAGAAGATCCGATTCGGAAATCATATGGGAGTTATATAAAAAGCTTCCAGAAGATTCGAAGAGATACGTGGGAAGCAATCATTGCAGCTTCCAAGCGTTTCTCGAAAGGGTCGAAGACGAAGACCATTGGCGCGAAAGTCGTGCCAATCATCAAAATTTTAGTAACAGGAATAACCGTAATAATGACGAGAGGAATGACGGCGATGGGTTTCGCGTCAATATGATACAGAGAGGTAGAGGTAGAGGAAGAGGAAGAGGAAGTTATCCAGGTCGCGGTAGAGGATACACCGCGCAAAATAATAACGATGCGGGAAACTGATTTCCGCGAACGTTGCGGGCCAAACGGAAGCGGACAGTATATACCGGCCCCAATTTAAGAAATGTTACCGGACTGACAGTAAAGTTATGAGAGAGGTTAGAGACAGGCGTGGAACGGCGCAATGTGTTGTTGCGAAACAAGCGTCAGGTGCGAGCGCGAATGAGTCATCTTTGCCGCGCAGAGCGATACTTGTTAACAGGAGAGTGGAGCATCAGAGGGCAACGGCCTAGCCTAGCAGAACAGCTGTTCAGAGAGAAGCCGCTAGCGATGAGGCAGCATTAGATACGAACATTGCCGTAAGAGCTGGTGAATACATTACGAGTGGTAATTCCGTGGCGAAGGAAATAATAGATGAAACTGTGGATTCACAGAGAGGTGCGGTTAGCAGTGTTAGCAGTAAAGTAAAAGGCGAGAATGAATTAGCGGAAGTAAGTAATTGGCGTGTGCAGATCTACGATCTGTACAAGGGCCTCAAGCAATGTGAGTGGGAGGATTTTAAGAAGGAGTATGAAGCAAGGAAGTTAATTAGTGAAAAAGGAGATAGTAGGGACGTCGATAAGGTGACGTGGCCCGAGTTTAAAGAGGAGAGAGTAAATAGCGCCGCGCAAAGTACGCGTGCTGCCGATAGGTCGAAGGTTAAAGATAGAAAGGAATTGGAGAATGGAATCCTCAGCATAGACGAGGAAGTAACTTCCATTAATGATCCGCCACCGGTACAAGAAGCTACCGAAAGGCACCGTGGGGAAGAGGCAGGTGATCACATGAAAATAATTGAAGTCCACGAGGATTACATTAAATATGAAGTAACAGTGGATGTGGGAAAAGCTAATAATGAGGCCGTTTTGCCAAAAGAGGATAATAAATTAAAGTCAAAGCCTGACGAAAATGCAGAGGGAGAACTTAATGCCTGTCTCAGAAAAGCTTTTATGTTAGAACCTGAAAGCGATCCAGAATGGTCGGATTCTGACGATAGTTCAGATGACGAATATTTCGGTAATAGTGGAAATAATGTTAATACAGTTAATTGCGATATTCTATATATTGATGATGAAGTTTCAAAACAAAACCCAGATGCTGAGACTGAGCAAACAAAGAAAGAGCCACCTGACTATTCAGGGTCTATTTTACAAAGAGTTCAAGTAATTAAAGACTTTGAACTCCCGGAACCAAAGAAACCGCCAGATATAGGTGAGGTGAATGTTAAAAGCATATCTTGGGACGATGTTATCGTCTACCTGGATTTGCTTAGGGAAGACCACAGTAATGAAAAACATTCGACGGTTAAACAAACTGTAATACCAGTTGAAATTTATAATGTGAAATTGCAAGTACTTCTTGATACTGGATCTCAGATAAGCGCAATCTCCCAGTCGTTTTTCGAACACATTTGTGATAAGCCTGGACTACTAATTATGTCAGAGATGGGTGTAAAAATTGTTGGTGCTACTGGCAAAACTAGCAAGCCGGTAAAGAACCAGATTTTGGTTGAATTTGGTATAAAAGGACAAAAATTTGAACACGATTTTTTGGTCGTGCCAGACTTGAGTACTGAAATGATTCTGGGAATAGATTGGTTAGATAAAGAAAAGGTTATTATTGATTGTAGCCAGGAAGTGATCAAAATTGATAATGCACCTAGAAATTTGGAATTAAAATTTGAGGAAAATGGGAAGGTGTTCGATTCAGAAATTGATTCTTTATTGTTGGAGATCGACCAAGGGAATGATGGTTTGACAAACATGTATGAGGTGCACCATGTTCAGAGGTTAATAGATGAGAGTGACAAGCAGGGGCATAATTTTAAAGAAATTGTAGAAAATTTGAAAGAGATATCTCCTGATGAGAAAACAGAATTGCTTGATAATTTAGAAAGTAATAACACCGTATTTTCGGACAAACCTGGCCTAGTTAAGAACTTCGAATACCAGATTGAGACCATAGAACATAAACCCTTCTTTGTAAGACCGTTTTCGGTACCCATATCAAAGAGGCAGGCTGTGCAAGTGGAAATAGATAAAATGATACAATGGGGTGTAATCGAACGGAGTAGCAGCGAATATAATAGTCCCCTTATCATCGTGAACAAAAGGGATGCGGGAGTGAGAGTAGTTATTGACACCAGGACTTTGAACAAAATTGTAAAGAAGGAAATAGACACACCTGAAAATCTGGACGAAATGCTCCAAATATTTTATAACGTGAAGTATTTAACCAGTCTGCACATGACCGCCGGATACTGGCAAATCCCATTGAGTAAAGAATCCCGTAAATATACCGCTTTTCTATTCGCCGGGAAATGCTATCAGTATAAAGTAGTGCCATTTGGGCTTAGCACTTCTGTAGCAGTATTCATTAGGACACTGGACTTTGTATTGGGGAGAGAATTGAGTTCCCGGCTAACCATTTATGTAGATGATTTACTTATTGCTACAGAAGAATGGCAAGAGCATTGTGAATTATTGCAGAAAGTTTTTGTTGCTCTACAAGCAGGGGGCATGACACTTTAGTGGAAGAAATGTGAATTTGTGAAGTCGGAAATAAAGTTTCTGGGGCACATTATTACTACGACCGGTATTGGCAAGGACCCGGAAAAGTTAAGTGCAATAGCAGGGTGTCCAACTCCTAGAAATAGAAAACAGTTGAAAGCCTTTTTAGGTTTATGTGGGTTCTATAAGAAATTCGTCAAGGGGCAAGTTTTTAATAGTCCTCATTTGATTAATCTACTTAAGAAAAATAGTGCTTTTGTGTGGACTGAAGGGTGTATGAGAGATTTCGAAAATTTAAAAAGTGAACTTTTGAATGATAATATTTTGCATCACCCCATACTGTCAAAACCTTTCCACATGGGTACTGACAGCAGTGCTTATGGAATTGGTATAGAAGTGTTCCAAGAAATCTGTGATGGCAAAGAAACTGAACACAGGACTATCGCGTTTGCAAGTAGAACTCTAACAAAATACGAGAGAAACTACGCCATATCGGAAAAGGAAGCTTTAGCCATTATATGGGGGTTAACGAAATTCAGAAATTATCTGTGGGGCCATAAGCTCATCATACATACTGACCACAAAGCTTTAACTTATCTTAAAGATTGTCATTTACTTAATGGTAGGGTAACTCGTTGGGCTTTGTACCTGCAACAATTTGATTACGAGATTTGCTATGTTAACGGTACTGGGAATTATGTGGCAGATGCTTTATCTCGATTACCTAATGGTATGAGTGAAGTGCCCAATGAAAATGGTGAAGAGGGTACTTTTCAGATCAGGTATATGAAAGAGGTTTCAGGAAAAAGGAAGATTGAGCAAATATGTAAAAATATGAGATACCATCAGAATGAGGATCCGACATGGAAATCTGTGAAGGTAAATTTTGACAGTGTGCAGTATCCTCAAATTAAGAAATATTACAAAATTTTTAAAGGCATTTTATATAGGACGAAAGATTTAGTCACTGGCCACACCAGTTTGATACTGATGTCGTAGATTATTTTCATTTAGCATTGGGGCATAGTGGGCCAAAGAAATGTTTGGATAAATTGAATAATGTAGTAGTGATTGCTGGTAGTGTCAGTAAGAGGGTAAAGCAATGGATTAAGTCGAGTGATGTCTGTCAAAAGGCCAAAGTACTGAACAGAACTAGTAGAGGTCCAATGCAAAGTATATTACCTGAAGACACCCTACAATTGTTATCTGTAGATTTGTATGGTCCCCTCCCAAAGACTTCGGGAAATTGTGCATATATTTTAGTAATTTTAGAAGTATTCTCAAAGTTTGTGAAATTATACCTCTTGAAAAAAGCAACAGCAAAAGCTGTATTTAGTAGGATGGTTGAATACTTCAAAACCATTGGGAAACCCAAGGCAGTACTATCTGACAATGGTCCCCAGTTCATATCCAAAATTTGGAAAGAAGGAATGGAGCAAAATGAAGTGGAGGTTAGATATATAACAGCCTATCATCCTGCTAACAACCCGGTTGAAAGGTACAAGCGAGAAATCGGGAGATTGTGTAGAACATACTGCAGTCATAAACATAGAGCCTGGGGTAGATTTATATCGGATTTCGAGAATGTCATGAACACCTTACATCATGAATCTACTGGATTCCCACCGAAAGAAGTTTTGTTAGGCAGCAGTAGTAAAAGTTTAATTGAGGAAAAACTAGAGTTTCCACCTTGTACAAGTTTGGGGTTGAGTCAAAAGAAAGAATTTGTCAGAAAAAGGGCAAAGCAAAAAGCTGAATCTAGATCTAAAAGACATGATAAAAATCTGAAAGTTTCAAAGTTTAAAATTGGGGATTATGTTCTTTTAAAAACCCACGAAAAGTCTAGTGAACTGAACCATGAAATTTCCAAATTTAAATATATTTACAATGGGCCGTATATAATACAGAACATTCCACATGATAATGCTTACTACCTTATCTACCCAAAATCCAAAAAACCTTCAGGTGTAAGAAATGTTGTGGACCTGAAACTGCATGTTCCTAGGAGTGAGTGACCTAAGTACACTCAGAAAGCAATTTGCAATAAATATGCTATATTTTATACTGAAACTATTTTATTCCAAATGTAACTAATCTTTGTAAATATACATGTACAAATATCAGTGTGCTAATGTACTTATGTGAGTTTCAGATTACCAAATGTACTGTAAATGTAAAGATGTATGGAGAAAAGGCATGAAATGAAAGGGTAAATGCTGCAAGCCAAATAAAAGATGGGACTGCTAAAAATGAAAGTGGGCAGTATAGGAGTCATAATATAAAGGACTGCCAAACACCAATGAGGGCATATAAATAGTCAATGGAGAATTGTAAGTGTGGTACAGGTAATGTGGTAAAATGATGCGAAATGGACTGCCCAAATCTGAATAATAGGCAGCAAATATATGTAGTGATTTTTCTAAATATTATTGTGTGTTTATTAGTAAGTAAGGAAATGAACTGCCATTAAATGCCAGCAGCAACAAATTGTCTTATAGTGTATATAGATATTTGCATTTGCTTTTGTAGTTAAATGTTTGTGTTCTAGATTTTGAAATTATTTCTTTGAGAAATTTGATAAAAATAAGTAATTTGCTATTTAAATAATGTTGTGATAGGAGATTGGACTGTGCCAAAGGCACTTAAGTAAATGATAAGTAAATGTTCTTGATATGTTAAAAAGTGTAGACCTATATAATGTGAGTGAAAGGAAGCTTGTGGTATAAATTTTTTTGGATGGGAAATTCACACAAAGATTCAGAACTACTGTATAAATATAAAAATTAGTGTTCCCATCAAATTTGCACTTAGTGAAATCTACTGGAGACAGGGGCATGTGTAACAACAACAACTGTACATATAATAATTGTTTTCTTCTGATTTTCGTTAAATTAGTGTAATCGATGTTCTGATTTCATTTCTTTTTCTTTTCATGCCATGATGTTAAAGGAACTGTAACCAATTTTCGATGTGAATATTAATGTTTATGTCAAATTGCAAGCAATATTATAACAAAATGGAAATGTAAGGAATGTTGAAAGTGTTGTAAGATGTTAAAGTTGTATTTATGCACCTGGTCCATACGTAGGCAATGTATTAGGATATGTGGAATGCAAAACCTTTGGTGAATACCCTGTCTTATAGGGAAGCAGTAAAAGGTGGATGGCAGGCGAGCGCGGGAAAATGCACACGGGCGCGGCACAGCATAAAGGGCTCAGCAGTAGTAGTCGGAGTTGGGCATCGGTCTGAGAAACACGCTCTGGATCGAAGAGGCTCTCCTGGAAAACGTGATTTCATTGAGCCCCGGATGTGCCGTTTCCGACGACTATACAGCATGGCTATATTCCATAGGCACTAAAGGCAAAAGTATTGCGACGCTAAGAAGAAGCAAAGTGCCAATACATCAAGAGCCATAGCTGTGATTGTATGTGTGCTTTGCGCCTCGCCATCTCGCCGCCCGCCAACCGCCGCATCGACACGAACAGGTTGAAACTTTTAGTACTGTATTCGTGTGGACCTGTGTTACTTTTGTTCCTGACTGTTCAATAACAACTTAACTTTTACCAGAACTGTCCTATCATTTAATTATCCTCATCACTAACCTACACAGGGTCCTATCCACATGTTGTGCAATCCGAGTGTCCCAAAATGATTTAAAGTTTATGTTAATAATACTTCACTGCAGACCTATCTATGTTAGAATGATGCTTAAAGAACTTGGTTGTTAATGGATATATAGGTCTGGCAAATTTGGAAGATAATGTTGAAATTGGTTTAGTAATGAAGTTTAATTAATTTGAGACAAAAATAATGATAGTTAAATAAGCAAGAAATAAGACAAAAAGAGTAGTAACTCATGTATTGGAAATCTTGAGTGCTTAACGATTTCGATAAACTAAAATCTCAGTACAGTGATCATAACAGTTTCAGGGCCACCCTCCTTTTTTTCTTTTCTATTCATTTAAATTCTGAAGTGTACTGAACTGATTTGACTAGCAAAGTTAAAGTCAATATAAAACCAAAATTTATTAGTGTTTTACCTTTTTCAAAATTGACATTGTATGTATGTTTCGAAAGTGCTATTTCTAGGGTAACCTATGCCCGATTTTAATCAGATCAATAGACAGTACGAAGTTTGTAGTAAACATTATAGTGTATTGTCGTGTATTTATGGCTTGTTCACATTAGTACAGAAAGTGAAATCATTAGTTCAGTAGATTTTCTGGTTCTAAAATTTACCACATTATGCAGTGCTATTACGTGTTGTTTTGTATGAACATACATCAACTTGTACTGGGAAGAAACTCAGTTAATGCCTAATTAGGCTGCCGACCGTATTATCAACAATTTGGTAGCATCTGCTGTGTCGTTTCTTGTCCGTCCTAACGTGTAGTTGCACTTCAGACTTACTTGACGCATCATTGTTGTTACTGAGTGGGTGAAAGTCTGATTTTGCCTCCATTCGGGTACACGCGGTCAATATCTACCCCAAAATCCTTTCTTATAAGGTGAAGCCCGTCAACTTACCATAGTACAGGCTTTAATAAGTATCGTGCGCAGTAGCGTAGGGTTACATGCTGACCTAGTTAACATGTTTTACCAAGCTAATCTTTACTCAGCGACAGAGGGTTACTTACAGAGTTCCTGCATACTGCTTGACCTATGACTAAGTTTGAATTTTTCCGCTTTACATCTGAAACCTTCCGTCTCCTCTGTATATCTCTTGTTAAACAACAACCGTCTCCTCTATATCTCTTTTGTTTCGCAACGTTCCCTTCTACAATATACTATGAAACCTTTGCTTAGGTTTTCTATCTCTTGCTTAATAATAACAAATGAAATCCTCCCTTTGAAATTTATTCTCTTTCTCAGTCTTAGCGTACAAATTTAATTCCTACTTTTTAAAAGTGATTTTCGGATTATTTCGACGAAACATAGAATGTGTCGTCGTCGTGTGGCCTTCAGTCGTTACCTGCAATTACCCAAAACTGTTCCTTACCTTTCTTACTGTTACTGGATCGCCATCTGACTTCTACATCGAACTGCGACATGAATATACTTACTCTGTTTTACTCTATTAGCTGCTGGTGGCCTTTCATAGTAAGTGGCTGTATTTATTACCAAAGCTGACGTTATTCTTTAATAGCAAAGCTGACGTTATTCTTTAATTAATTTGACTGAAGTTACGTAATTCATAGTTAAACTTTTTCTTGACAACAAAAATAATTTTGCAAAGTTTTACGTTGGTGGTTTTTGGGATGGATTATAATTAGAAATGCAATATTGCTGGCAAAAGTTAATTACATTCTGAAGGAAATGAGCCGGCCGAAGTGGCCATGCGGTTAAAGGCGCTGCAGTCTGGAACTGCAAGACCGCTACGGTCGCAGGTTCGAATCCTGCCTCGGGCGTGGATGTTTGTGATGTCATTAGGTTAGTTAGGTTTAACTAGTTCTAAGTTCTAGGGGACTAATGACCTCAGCAGTTGAGTCCCATAGTGCTCAGAGCCATTTGAGCCATTTTTTTTAAGGAAATGATTTTAGAAACGTTCAAATGGGACTTACTTTTTACAATAATCTTACAACTGGCAATGCGCAAACATACCTTCAGTAGTCTCGAGTTTCTCAAAAAATTAATTCAATAATATTACTTCCTCTTATTAGAATAGCTAGCTGATGTCTCTGTACATCCGTTTATAATCTCTTGTAAATCATAGCTAGTGGATGGCAGGCACACCGCTCCTCTCAACCCCTCACTTCAGACCTGCTACCGACTCGCTTCACTTCTCGCTTACTACTGACTTCCTACGAACGCTAAAGTGCGGTCTCTCCTGGCAACAATGCTTTCTGGTGCAGACAATCCCTGCTACCATTACAAAATGTATCAATGCGCGGTCTTTCCCGCTCTTTTCTTAAAATGTATCCATACGCGGTCTCTCCCGCCCTTTTTAAAATTATATCAATGTGCTGTCTCTCTTGCCAACAATAGCATGGTGCAGACATTCCCTGCTACCACAATTAATTCCAACATGACAAATATTAATTATTCCTACTTAATCCTATTAATAAAATATAAACATCTTTCATAAATTGTGGTTTGATAATAGACAATAGAAATATACACGTCTTACATATCTTTAACATAACAGCAGGAGGGTAATGTCCCTCCACCATCTGCAGTAACTGAGCAGGTGCTACAGTATCAACTGCTGCCTGCCATGGGCCAGGCAGCAGAGCGATGTGTGGCGCTGTCGGCTACTATAAGGCCAGGCAGCACCAGGTGACCAACTCACCTGTGACTTGCTTCACAGAGATAGCGCCATGTCTACTCCTCTATCTGTCTGACACTTAGGTGCAGATGTTCATATTTCAACAGTTTCAACGAAGTGTAAATGTATCTCTCCTGATAGAAGGGACATGCATAATGCAGATGTAGCTCCACATTGTAAACAACTTAGTATATGACAGGGCACAATGGTAGAAAGCATATGACCAGAGTTTACCAATTTTATTTATTTGTTCATCAAAATGAATTGGAGATAATGCTTTTTTCTTACAAAAATTGTAGCCCACATGTTGGACTAGCTCATAATAATTTGATCTAAACAGAAAAAAATAAGCTTCACATGTGTGACATTTAGATGATATATGTCTTTTCAGGTACAAAAACTGTTTAAAAAAATATTTACAAAAATTAAAGTTACAGTTTGCAGGATAATATATCCAAAGTATGCCTCACAGGTTATGTATTCATCTTCAGGTGATATGCCTTTCAACAGCATGGAATACTTGCAGCACAGTTTACAAGCAGTTGTTACACTTTCACTCTTCCAGTAGCTTGGAATACTCTTACCACAGTTGACAGATTTATACATTTTAACTACACTTGACACAAAATTTTTATTTATAACTCTCCCGTCCAGTAGCTTGGAATACTTGTAGCACAGTTGAATGAGTTATACTTTTTAACTGCACTTGACATGAAATACTCATTCATACCTTCCCTGTGAGGCATGACACCAAACTAATGATGTGGCTAGCAGCAGTGGAAGTTGCCCCAATGTACAGCTAATTCATTTAATACACACATGGTGTACAAAAAAATTATTCATGCACATGGTGCGCAAGAAAGAAAGTACACACACACACACACACACACACACACACACACACACACACACACTTAGAGAGAGAGAGAGAGAGAGAGAGACAGAGAGAGTTACATGGTCAACATTAATAAAAACCGACAAATTTCAGGGACAGATTCCTGACTGCAAATGGAGGGAAAAAGGCGTGGAGATTCATCGTTTCCATGATAGGGGGCGCTGATGAACGACTATTCCTCCGACCACTTGCCATATGTTCCTTATACATTGCAGACTGTGTAATTGATGCAGCATACATCAAGCAGCATGGGCCTAGATGATGTTCCTCTACACCCGATCAGATAGAGACAATCGACTGGCAGCACAGATATGCTAAAGCAAGTACTATCACAAACCCCAACCACACCACATAACATTTTTGGACGTTCGTGTGATTCATAGGTCCTTCCAAGTAGACAAACGCGCATGGAGGTGAGACATCAGATTTGGAGCACTTTAGTACAAGCTGTAAGCAAGTGACTCGCCAACATAGTCGAAGCCAAAGTACTATTATGTGAACGACGACAGAATGGATCGCATATTCGACCCTGTGCTGCAGTGTTTACATGTATTAGTTGCAACAAACAGTATTTACAATGTGTTCCACTTTAATCTGTTCCACTAGCTTCCATGTGGAGTCAGTTAATGGATAGCTTACAGAACAATTGTTGTGTTGTGTTCTGCAGTTTGTGGACTGGGGTAATAAGAATAACCCAAAATTGACAGGTGTACATGTAAATCTTCCAGATACTATGTTCTGTCTGCATACAGTTTCAACTATCTACCTAAAAACTATATGGAGTTTCTTAACTCTGGCTCCAGTAAAGACGATGTAACTACTATGCAGAAGTGTCATGGGGGATGACCTGGGCCCCGGCAGTGAGACACTTTTGCACTGCCTCGAAGTGCATGATGCTTAGTGCTTCGAATTGTATATACCAGGTGTCGAAGTATGAAACTGGAATTTGGTTGCAATAATTAAACGTCTGTTTTTTGAAACTGATAAACAATATTTTATTCAAAATAATCTCCACTGCTATTTATACAATTCTCCTACCTGTCCGGCAGGCTATAAATGCCACGCAAAAAAAGTCCTTCTTTTGCAGCGAGGCAGTCAGTGAACCATTTTAGTACATTTTCATACCAACTGAAGCGTTGTTCAGCGAGAGCGTTTTCCAGTGATGCAAACAGATGATAACTGGACGGAACCGGGTCTGGATAATAAGCTTCATGCCGTAGTACTTCCCAACTGAACGCCTCGATGGTTTCCTGGAGCTGTTTTGCTGTGTGTGATGGGGCGTTATCATGAGCAATATGACTCAGTGTTGCATTTTTCTGTATTCCGGACTTTTTTCACTTAATGCCCGATTTAAATCGATCATTTGCTGTTGGTAGCGATCAGTGTTGACGGTTTCACCAGGTTTTAGCAGCTCACAATAGATGACCCCCTTCTGATCCCATCAAACACGGAGCATTATCTTCTTTCCAAGGCGATTTCGTCTTGCAGTGGATGTCGATGCTTTGTCATTATTTGCATTGTATCTGGCAGCTATGCTTTACGAGACATGCAGGAATAGAACTAAAGTACAGGTTCGATGGAGGAATATTCAACCAGTCCAGACTCCATTCAAAAAGGTTCACCAGTACCACTCGTGTGGCAGAGCTGCAGTGTGCTGATGACAATGCTTCTCCAGCTCATTCGCCTGCAGAGTTGCAGCTGTCAGTTGATTCCTTCAGCGGGGCGTACGGATGATTTGGTCTCTCTATCAATATTCCAAAGACAAAGGCGATTGCGCAGCCAACTCCTGGCTCCTCCGTTGCTGATTTCAGCATATCCATTTATGATACACCCTTGGAACAAGTGGACCATTTCCTCTACCTAGGAAGTATACTGTCATGTAACTGCTCATCTTGAAAAGATGTGGAAAATAGATTACGTGCTCTTACAAAGCGTGTCTTCCTGAATTAAGACCTAACACCGTACGACAAACTGGTGGTGTACAAAGCTGTAGTCATTTCCACCCTGCTATATGGTTGCGAAACCTGGACATTATATTGCTGTGATCTGAAGAAACTAGAACGCTTCAACCAACAGAAGCTAAGATATATCATGAAACTGAAATGGGATGACTTCATATCGAACACGGCTGTTCTTGAGAAAGCAAAAATATATAGCATGGAAGCTCTTATCATTGGGCATCAACTCAGATGGGTCAGATATGTCCAGCTGTACAGCGAAGTGAGCACAGTTATATGGATCAGTACAAGAAAAATCTGAAAAACTTGAACATCAATCCGACCGAGTAACTGTTCCACTATAGCAGAAGACCGAAGTCTCTGGCACTCAGTTACCTCAAATGCTCTTCAAAACCTTGAGCTGGGACGTCGAAGAATGGAGAATGACAAACGCCGAAGACGTAAACTCCTCCAGGCTCAGCCATGCCTCCACCTTCCATCAGCTGTAATGTCTGTGGCCGCCTGTTCCACGCTAGTATTGGATTACTAAGCCATCAACGACACTTCCACGCCTGAACCGTGACAAAGGAAATCTCAGGAGAGAAATGAAAACTCGGATACGAGTATCAGGCGACGACGACGACGACTATTCGATGAAGAAACGACTTTCTTTTGTATCTGGATAGTAACATTTCACAATTGGTCTTTCGATTTGCTTTCTGTCTTTCATTCAGTTGATGTGGAACCCATTTCCCCACATTCCACAGCTTTCGTATAGCATTCAAGAGAAGAGAAACGGCTTTCTGCGGCATATGCAATAGTTCGGCGAGTGTCTGTTGAGTTTGAGTATCATCTTCGTCCAATAAAGCCTACAATTCGTTGTCTTGGAACTTTTTCGGTGGTTTCTCGCTCTCGTCGTTTCTCACGTCAAGATCACCACTTTTGAATTTTTTGAACCACTCGAAACACTGTTTTTTCCTAATAGTATGTTCTCCGAAAGCTTTGATAGGCCTTCGATGCGATTCGCACTTCGTAGGCACTGAACTCGGCATGTCTACAGGTTTGAGACAGACACCGACGTATGGAACTTGGGTTACTGTGTGTTGACATTCCTCGTCAGCCGTTACAGGATCCATGGCACCGCAGACGCGGTATCACGGGTCCTACACTGACGGCTAGCACCATCTATGGGGAAATTCCGGTCTCTTACTTCTACACCTGGTATACTCTCTCACTTTGTAGCAGCAGGAGGCGGACCCCCGGGGTGACTTCCAGAATATGGTCAACAGCGCGTTTTGCTCTCGGTCCTGTCTTAAATTCAATATCTACGGCCCCATTGAATTCGTCTGTGGTGATGTGTCCACTAAGATTTATTTCGCAGAGCTCTTCGAGGAAGTCCGACTGAAGACTGGTAACATTTTCACGAGCCTTTTGGAGTACAAAACAATGAACGGAAGGGAAATTTGGCATGTCAAGCTTGTTCCACAGCAGGCCAATAAACCCTTTTACTTCACCATGCATTGCTGGCACCATGGTTACAAGAAACTGCTTTTGCCGACAGAGTCCTGTTTCTTCAGCTGCCATCTCGGCTGCTCCTAAAATATTCGCCCCTGCAACAGTGACACTCATCTAAACCAAATCCAGGAACTATTCCGTTACATGTAGACTGTCGTCCACGCCACGCAGACAAATGGCTAACTGAGCCATGTCGCTATGGTTCAATTCTTTTATCTTGGCGGTTCGCGCATGCCCGCCCAGACGCGGGAGATTGCTGCGTTGCCAGTTGTTCGCGCCAAGAGAAGCAGAGCCATAGCATAGTTCGCAAACTTACGTTTAGGGGGGAACGCGCAGTTTATGAAGTAAAGCCACCACGGCCGCATTAACCCTTTCCCTGCTGCAGAGGCGTGCTCCCTGCATTCTGCGCTGTGCTCGATTTTGTCATCACTGCACTGCTCGCCTGTGCAGGCACATGGTGTTTCGATTACTTTGACGCACTTTATCATTCGATTTCACAAAAACTATTTGGCCCAATAAATTGATTTTTACACATCTTCTTGACTGATACCTCCCTCCCCCCCCCCCTTCCCCATAAATGACTTAATTTTGCTTCGATGTTCAACGCAGTTATTGTGCAGCATTAGCTGTAGTAAACCATTGCACGAAATTTTGAGGAGTTTGCAGAAGTAAAAGTCCATAGCGTATACTTTCTGTGTGGTCGATTTTAGTTCCCACTAGAAATTTCAAAAAATTACATTCAAACGAATAAAATTGATGAAGTAAGACACTTCCATATTGTTTTGAAATAAAGAAAATGTTAAGCACCAAAAAAGGTTTGAACTCAGAACCTTTCACTTAACAACCAAACAATTTAACCACTGTGCTAACGCAAACTGTCATTCAATCCATCTTCCAAAGAACTTTAAAGTAGCACGCAAAATACAAACACTGTTGGTATGACTATGAATTACTCACGTTTCGTCGAAGTACAATAGGAAAGAAACAATTACCGCTGGTCTTTATTGCGAAAAAGTGGTTAGTGAGAATGATACAAACACATTTCCTTGTTATCGCCTGAATTAGGAGGCTTATTGCTGGTTCAGTTTAATTAATTTATAGAATATGAAGCAATTGGTATAAAGAATGCTTTTTCCAAACTTTCTAAAAAACAAAGTCTGCTATCAAGACATTGCTTTTGTTCAATTACTTTATTTATGACTGAACGTTTCTAAAACTGAAGACACTCATCTGTGTTCTGCACTGCAGTTGAGCTCTGGCAACGTCGTTCTCTGTTTATTGGCTCACTGTGTTTTGTGGCGTCAGATGCGCAAAACGAACCTAAACTCGGCCGCCGTCGTAAATGACACCCACTTAAGTATCTGTGGACTCATCAAGTGCGATGGAGTATGGAGTACGCCAGGGGGTTTTCAATTTTGGCAGCCAACTGTTCATCCAAAATCTGGCAAGACTGCTGATTTGCTGAGAGACTGTCATACCTGAGAGTGGTGTTCTGCTGTATGCCAGAGCCAATGAGGCATTTATTGCCCCCACTAAAACAAAAATACTCCGCCCGGAAAGGCCTTGGAAGGCCCAGCAGTACCGACCGGCCGCCGTGTCATCCTTCGCTCACGGATGTCACTGGAAGCGGATATGGAGGTGCATGTGGTCAGCACGACGCTCTCCCAGCTGTATGTCAGTTTACGAGACCAGAGCCGCTACTTCTCTATCAAGTAGCTCCTCAGTTTGCCTCACAAGGGCTGAGTGCATCCTGCTTGCCAACAGCGTTTGGCAGACTGGGTGGTCAGCCATCCAAGTGCTGGCCCAGCCCGACAGCGCTTCACTTCGGTGATCTGACTGGAATCGGTGTTACCACTGCGGCAATGCCGTTGGTATTGTGCCTACTACATCCAACAAAATATTCTTAATCAGTGACCCTTCCATAATGGTCTTTCCAACTCTTATTACACTAGAGCAACTTCATAACTAGCTCTAAGGGTCCTTTCGCAACACCCTGCGATGGCAGCTAGTGGTTGCTAATGTGAGTAGTTCTGTTCCAAGCAGTATCCCATACGAGCAAACTCGTACTTTACGTATAGAGGCTACGCACGGCTATGTTTAAAAAGAATGGCTCGATGTAGTCAGAGGGCAAGCTGCAAACGTCTGCTTTCATGCCCCACAGCTAATTTGCTGTAAACCACAACCTATAACTGTCATCCTGCAGTCAAATAGTATATACACAGGCCAAAAATTCGAATTAATGAAATACACAGAAATATAAAATAAAAGGTAAATGAATAATTGTAAGAAAAAGGGTTCTGTTGCAATGCCTGTAGCTGAGGTAGACGTCAGAGAACTAGGCTGAATAATGTGTTTTGAAGAAAGAACATTGTAGGGAAGCAGCCTACTCACGCCGTAATAAATTCTCATCAGTCTTTCAATTGTTTGCCAGCCTAGTCCGCTGTAACTAGCTCTGACGTCATAAATGTTGCGCAATACTTTAAAAATCAAGCAAATAACCCGAAACGGTTCTAGCATGTCAGGAGTAATACTAAATTAATATGTGTTGAATATCAGTTCGATAACTTTAACCATTTTCGAAATTCGGACGTTTTTCTGTAAAAATCATTGGCGCAACAGAAAAGAGCTGGAGACTTAAAAATTTATATTTATATTCTTTATTCATAATAATTTAATAGAAACAGTCTTCTGGATCTCACAAATTAAGATTTTAGTTGAAATTCAATATTTTCGGGTTTTTTGTATTAAAAATTAAGGAAGCAAGATAGATTAAGTAGGCTAATAAATAAGGCTAGCATGTTTATATTTAAGTAGAATGGAGATCCGATATAATCATAAAGATGTGAAAAATTTCAGTTGAATAACTATAAAACTATAGCGATAGCGTATCTCCAAAGGGCAAGTTCAGAGCTCGTCTACTGCGTGTAGTGTAATTAAATTAATTCTCTCGCCCAAAATATTTTACTTAGCCACGTCAGACTTTAATTATGATTACTTACCTGTGTGCTGAATGCACATTTAAATTGAGAGCTTCATCAGCCATCAGCAAAGGAAGCGATGATTTATTCAATAACTTAAAGTGGTGCATTACTAGCCCAGCGGCTAGTCGGGAGAGCCGATTTGATCAGGCGTTCCCTTAGCCATCCGCACTGCGGCTTTATATATAAGAACGCTGCGTGAGGAAAGAAGGCCCCAGTTCTCTCCAGACGCTGAATAGCACACCATCTGTGTTGGGAGTCGCGTCGCGTCAGTATCATTGCTATAAACAGCCTCGGATGCCGTGTTAAGTTACTCGGGATACGCGTAACCATGAAATCATTTTCGAGTGAAGTGTTAATTCTGGGATGACTTTAATTATCGATCTTCAGTTTGCGTGTGTCGTATTTTTACGTGCCGCCGCGGGGCAGACATTCTACCATTATTTAGCGTGGCGTTTGATGAACATTATCATCAAACTATGGCGAGAATTCACTTAAACATTTAATTTGGACAGTTATAGTTGCATCAGCGCATTAGACTCTGAACTGCTCTGTTAGTCAGATTGTGTGGGTTCTTCTTTTTTTTTCATCTGTGACTTTCAGAATATACTGAACTATTTTAATCAAAATCGTTTTTGATTATGAATCCCAGACAAACTCCTCATTTCTCAGAGCAATAAGCTGTAGCTATAAGTGTATTTCTCAGATGAAGTGGGCACTAGGAATTCTAATTACAGGCTTCAAGTTTTGCTAATCACTTTCTGGTTGCCAATATTGTAGTTAGAGAGCCAGCTTTGAGAATGGCAAAAGACAGCATAAATAATAGGAACATCATAAACAACAATAATTCCAACCAGCCGCCCCACATATGGCTAAACGGCCGGGAAATGCATCTTTTCTACATTCTAAATTTATATAATAAACCAAATAATCCTCCCCGCCGCCCCACAATTGGTGCATCGGCCGGGAAATGCATCTTTTCTACATTCTAAATTTATATAACAAACAATTAAATTCCAACCAGCCGCCCCACAATTGGTGCATCGGCCGGGAAATGCATCTTTTCTGCATTACATTATTATTCTACATTTTAAACAACAGAATAAATTCCAACCAGCTGCCCCACAATTGGTGCATCGGCCGGGAAATAACTGAGTAAAAGTGAAAGTGATTTTAAATATTCGCATTCGGGAGTGAAATGCGACACGCAACTGAGTAATAAGACAGTGATAGTGGCGTGTGCATGTGGACGACACAATTGGATTAACAACGCATCTGGATTGACGGAGCTGGCACTGAGTCTAGCGGCGCTGCCGGCATCGCGAGAAGCCAGTTTCGCCTCATCGCAGTCGTCCGCCGGAGCAGCCGGAGTCTCGCCTGCCGTTGCGGGCCACACAGCAGCCGTTGGAGTGCCGTCTGCAGTTCATCGCGCCGCGTCGCATCAGTAATCCTGGTACGCCGCGCCGGCAACGCCATACGTCGTGCAGAAGGAACTAAGTTAAGTGAAAAGCTGTTTAAAATTTTACTAACCTGCACTAAAAGACTGTTGGCGATGGAACCGCCAAAAGAAAATGAGGTTATACTTAAATTAGAACCTATGCCTGTTGAGGGAATTGTAAATCCAGACAACGATTCAAGTGTAAATATGCATGAAAGTAGTAATGTTAAAAGTGAAATATGAAGTATTGTCTCCTGACAGTAGTGTGAGAAGGGGCAATGATTCAATTATAAAGACCCCTGTAGTAAAGCAGAAATCAGAAATTGTTGATTTATTGGATGATAGTTTATCTGATGAGTTAAAAACGAAACAGTCATCAGAGGTGGTAGAGTTTAAACAGAAGTTAGAGATGACTGATCAATCAGAAGTTTCATTTAGTTTTGATGATTCTGGTGTTGGAGCTAGTTTTTCGTCACCTGAGTGTGATAAAAGGCCAGCTAATGAGCAACCCAAAGATACTGGGGCTATTGATGTAAATGTTATATTACAAGCAATAGCTGCCAGTGATGCAAAATTGTCAGCCAGTAATGCTGAATTAAAATCTAATATAATTGAGGTAAATAACAGGATTGTGGCCAGTCAAACCAATTTTAATAAACGATTGGAGGTAATGGACGATACCTTCACGGCTGGTTGCAGTAAGTTGAAAGAGGATCTGGACAGTTTGAATTATAAAACTGATTACAACCATGAGGATATTATGAAAAAGGTTGCTCAACAATTTTCTGAAATGTATAAAACAGTAAAATCCGAAGTTGCTGAGGTTCGCAAGGACTTCCAAATGGAAGATGCGAAGCTGGAGCACAAGTTAACAGAAAAGATCGAGGCGGAATCTGAACTGTGCTCAGATAGGTTTAAAGATGTTAATATAAAAGTAAACATATGTCAAGCAGAAGTAGATGCAATCAAAACTGACACTACTCATATTGTGCAAAGAGTAGATAATGTTGAAATGAGAGTAGAAAATATTACTACTAACATTGCTAACATTGAGAATAAAGTAGCTTCAGTAACTTCTGGTAATGGTAGTATGCAACATGTTGTAGCTGCAAACGCCGCTTTTATTGGGTGTCGGCAGTTCTTGCGGTTCGATCCAGATAAAAATATCCACCCGCTAGATTTCTAGAACGATTTTGAAGATATGATTCCACCAACTTGGTCTGAACGAGAGAAAATCTCATTTATTAGAAGCCATTTAGCAGGTGACGCCATGCGTTGGTCAGCAGATGTTATGTTGAAGTGTAAAACACTAGCGGAATTTAAAACAGCTTTCATTAATAAGTATTGGTCTAGTAATAAGCCAAATGAAGTGTTGAGAAAATTTTGGAGTGGAAAACGCTTCAATGCAGGCAAGGAATCCATTAAAGAGTTTGCTAGGTCATGGATCTCACGTTTGTCACATTTGGACGAAAAGCTAAAACCTGAAATGATAATACTAGGTCTTGAAGCCAGACTGCCATGGTATTGGCAAACTAGAATTATATCTGCCCCTAGAGACAATCTGGATCGTTTCAGTGAGTATTTGGAACGTGTAGAGCATGTTGCTGCCAATGAGGAGCAAGCACGTAATAACAGAAATACTAATAACAATACTAGTAATTTTAAGAACGAGCAGAATGGCAACGTAAACATCAGAACAGTAGGTGTGCGCCATCCTAAGAGAGGTAGGAATTGGAGAAGTAATTATCAGAACCAACAATGGCATCCAAATGATAGTAATTTTGTTCCAAACAAAATTATGCAGGTAAACAACAGTACGGAAAGCAATGCTGTACCAGTTAACTACAATGAAAATAAAGGAAACAGTAGTAGGCCGAGGCAGGAAAACTAGTTCTCGTCTATGAGGACACTGGCGCTCACCAGGCGGTTACTTTTCCTAAGCCAGTAGTTACGGGAATTGGTAAGACAGATCAGAATACTCAGACTGAACATGTGGATGAAGGGTCGGTAGCATCTAAGGATACAACAGAAATATTAAATCACTCACAGTATTTGATAGATACCGTGTTAGAGACTCTTTCTAAGTGGGAAGAGAAAGAGAAGGCGCAGTAGAGTAACGGTAGGGAAGAGCTACAAAATAATGAATTGTCAGGTGAAGAAGCAGAAAAAATTCATGCTTATATTTACGATGAGGATGATGTGCTCTTATCTAAAGTGCCTGTGCAGGCTGTTGATACTGTACTAATAGATTTAGGATAGGAGGTAAGTGAGAATGTAGAGGGTAGCCTGTTGGGGGGCGATGAACCCGGTAGCTGTGACCAGTTGTCACTTGAGAAGGAACCCGACGATAATAATGAAAGTGGTTTAGCTGTAACTGGTATTATGCCCGGTCTGGAGGCACAGAATCGCTCAGACTACAGTAATTTGGGTCATGTTCAGCAAACTAAATGTAATGAAGTCGTGCGGTGTTTCGATTTGAAATTAATAGACCGACTGGAAAAGGCACCTAAAAATGTAATTCAGGAAAACCCTACACACTTTGACCTAAATGTAATGAAGACAGATGTCGATCACTTTAGTTGGAGATAAATCCAAAAGGAGCTATTGGATGAATTTGAGGAACCACCTTTACAACCTAGAATAAGCCACCCTATAATAATGGTGAATATGTTGGGTATCAATGTACGTTGTTATCTTAGACAGTGGAAGTTAGGTGAGTGCGATATCTCAGTCCTTCTTTGATTCATTACCTGGTAAAGACAAGCTTACAGTAATGAGGGTATCAGGACTAAGAATAATTGGTGTTGCTGGCAAGGTGTCAAAAACGGTAAAGCAAGAAGCTTTGCTGCCCTTTAACATTAATGCTAATTTAATTGATCATCCATGTTTAATTGTAAACAATCTCAGTATTGAGGTTTTAATTGGCATAGATTTCTTGTCAAAATATCAGACTGTTGTTGACTTTGAAAGAAGCCAGTTAAAAATGGTCATGCCGATAACCGGAGTAATTACAGTACCTTTTAGTGATAAACATGTAGTAACTGATGATGAAACTTGGGAGCTGCCTATACGAGTTCTGAAAAATAGGAGATATTGGGACGAATGTGTTAATCTTAGTAAATACCAAGGACCTTTCAGGGTCATAGGAAAACCACATGCCAATGCATATAGGCTAGAGTACCCTAAGAGTAAAAGGATATTAGGTCTCAGGAACGTGATCGACCTAAAGAAGTTCAAAGGTAGTGAATGAATGCTGTAGGGAGGAGGTTGTTCTGTAACCTCTACACAGTGTGGCAGCTGTGCAGTCCCAGCTGTGTGAGATCTTCTTTCCCATTTCAGATCTCACTCACTCTTCATCTTTACTATCTACAAAAATTTAGACCTCTTCTTTCCAACACATTAAATATTCCGTTATGGTTATCAATCCAATAATAAACTAATGAATGCTGTAGGGAGGAGGTTGTTCTGTAACCTCTACACAGTGTGGCAGCTGTGCAGTCCCAGCTGTGGGAGATCTTCTTTCCCATTTCAGATCTCACTCACTCCCTTCATCTTTCCTATCCACAGAAATTTCGACTCCTTCTTTCCAATATGAAAATTATCTGAAACCAACGAATTCTGTAGGGAGGAGGTTGTTCTGTAACCTCTACACAGTGTGGCAGCTGTGCAGTCCCAGCTGTGTGAGATCTTCTTTCCATTTCAGGTCTCACTCATTCTTCATCTTTCCTATCTCCAAAAACTTCGACCCCTTCTTTCCAATACGAAAAATTTTCTGAAACTAATGAATGCTGTAGGGAAGAGGTTGTTCTATAACCTCTACACAGTGTGGCAGCTGTGCAGTCCCAGCTGTGTGAGATCTTCTTTCCTTTTCAGGTCTCACTCACTCTTCATCTTTCCTATCTACCAAAGTTTCGACTCCTTCTTTGCAATGCTAAAATTTTCTGTCATGACTGTCAAGCAATGAGTTCTGTAACCATTCTATCCGCCGATTAGTGAAGAAAATACCTACTGTGACAAACCTAACAGTGACACAAACAATAGAGAAGTATGATGTAATTAAGATACAGATGTATTTGAGTAACAATTATGTATAGAACCTTGGTAATATAGTAAGTACAAAGTGTTGTTTTATTGGAAATGATCCCACAATAATATTTTAAAAAGATATACAAATTCGTGTACAAGCAGGATCTGAAGTGGTAGTGAAACCTAGTGTATGCATTAGAGCTAGCTAATAAATAGTAAGAGAGAGTGCTTAGGGTTATGAAAAATATGCAGACAAGTTGTAAGAATAAACTCACCTTGTATAGCAAGGAATGGCAGTGTAATAGAATTGAACAGTGTTTGCGGTTGAGACGTGAAGGACACGTCCCTGAAGTATTTATAAGGTTGGAACTGGCCGTTATTTGGTGTAGTGTGTGACAGGACACACCTACATGTATTGAGGTTATGAGTTGGAGGCGTGAATGAGACCATAGGTACCCTTATGTTAGATGAGACAGAGCAGCTCATGGTGTCCTATAGGTTTAAGGAACTTAGCATTACGCTCGTCCATAATTACTTGATGCACTTTAGTGGTAGGTCGAGAGAGAGACTACCTGTGGTTTCAGCGTCCGATCGAGTGGAAATAGATTGCCACGTGAGCAAACTGATCAGCTGCAATACACTATAGATATGGAATAAATGTGCTATCCTATGCTTTAAATGTTAATAGGGTGAGTGTTAAATAAGTACATACACTGGCAACATAATTGAGTAACCTAATGGCAGACGTGAAACATTATTTATAGCTCAGCATAAATACACTTCGATAAAGTAAGTACATAAATGCAAATCTGGAACTGACACAGCATCAGAGGACCAATAAATGGATTTAGTAGTCAACTAAACGTAGTGTGTTTTGAACACTCAGAACTGTACTATTACCACAAGTTACTCACTTGTAAAAAGAAGCTGAGAATACAACTACTAATCAAATATACTCATACTATCTCTAAGAATAAGGTACTCAAAGATGAGTCAGCTAAGTGAATAAAATACAAATGTATCAGGAATGTACCGAGCATTGGTTCAGTGTTCTGGACCAGAAATAATAAATTGAAATTGAATAGAATTTATGACTGTATGCCTTGAGCATAAATTTTCTCTAGTACGTGACTAACGGCGTTTCGAGCCATTTGTTTACCGATTTTATGACAGTCAAGTAACCGTGAGAGTAAAATTAAAAAGGTTCTGTTAACTTTGTTCCAGTAACATATAGGAAGATAAAATGCATATATCCCCATTTCATTGTGACACACCATTAGATATTAAGTGAACAGAGTCTGAGACACTCTTTTTGTTTGTTCTACAGGACAAACCAGACAATGGCAGTCTGGTAGCTGCGTGAAAGCGTGGAGTGACTTGGAAACAACTCACAGTGACCCCTCCCCTTTCCCCATGTAATTTAGAGTGAACGTGAAGGACGCACACCATAGCAACTTCCCCTCCTCTACCCTTGTGAATGGAAGTGTAGAACGCTAGCCAAAGCGGCTACAACCACGTGTGTAAAAATGATTTGTGAAATTTTCTTTCAGGTTTAGAAAAGACTGGTAAGATATAATCATCTGTTTATGTATCTTGAAAAACTGTGTTATTTACTTTGAATTTGTGTATGTAAAAATATATTTAATGGATTTAAGATTTTCATAATTTTACATATTTTATGTGTTTGTTTGTCTAAGGCAATATGTATGCCAAAGTGTCTCATTGATTTTGCTTAAATGTTGAGAGATGATGTTGCTTAAGAGGCAGTGAACATGCCAGTAATTTAAATAATTAAAGTAGGTAATCAGTTTTCCTTTAAATATTTCTATATGTTTACCTTACAATTTTAAATTTTCATAGGGAGTTAAGCTGTACTCTTGCTTCCCTTTTTGCAATTAAATTTTTTTTCATTCATTAACATTTAAAAACAAAATATTTAAGTAGAGGGTGATGTAGGGAAGCAGCCTACTCACGCCGTAATAAATTCTCATCAGTCTTTCCATTGTGTGCCAGCCTAGTCCGCTGTAACTAGCTCTGACGTCATAAATGTTGCGCAATACTTTAAAAATCAAGCAAATAACCCGAAACGGTTCTAGCATGTCAGGAGTAATACTAAATTAATATGTGTTGAATATCAGTTCGATAACTTTAACCATTTTCGAAATTTGACGCAACAGAAAAGAGCTGGAGACTTAAAAATTTATATTTATATTCTTTTTTCATAATAATTTAATAGAAACAGTCTTCTGGATCTCACAAATTAAGATTTCAGTTGAAATTCAATATTTTCGGGTTTTTTGTATTAAAAATTAAGGAAGCAAGATAGATTAAGTAGGCTAATAAATAAGGCTAGGATGTTTATATTTAAGTAGAATGGAGATCCGATATAATCATAAAGATGTGAAAAATTTCAGTTGAATAACTATAAAACTGTTATGTCCTAGCCAGTAATGCCACCCGAGCCCACTGCCAAAAGGTTGGCAGCATCAAAGTTCGGACGCCGTCCGCATAAGCAGCGCCAGCGAGAGAGGAAATCGCCGCAAGTCTGCGCGCGTCACCGCTGGCTTCTGGCTTCTTAAGCGCTGGAGTCGCGAGCGCTAGGACAGTTCTGTATTCGCCGCTCAGTTGTATACTCGCCACCGAATTGTGTACTTGCTAGTCAGTTGTGTGTTCATCGCAGCAGAGTTGTTTGTCGTCAGCCGACGCTGACCGAGCCGCTCCGACTCGAACTAGACAGATTTTTATAGACACCGAGTTCACTACTGTGTTACTGTATCTTCACTAATAAAGATAAGTACCGACTTTTATTTAATATGAGTGTTTGGGCTTTCATCTTTCTGTTCACTGTTCCAGCGGACCGGTCGGCCCGCTATTAAAAGTGTGGCGGTGACTTCGTAAGCCATTTCTACAGCCAAGTGTTTGTCGCTACGAACACCGCTACAAAACTGGCGACGAGGTCTTCCGAACTCGTGTGCAGGGCTGGTTCACCTTGTTCTTGTTATACTAATTATAGCGATAAACTTTTGGGGGCTGGTTTAATTTGTGTTCACTGTCTGCCGAATTACAACAGTTGATCTTGTTACAGAGTCAGCAAATACAAAGTCTGGTGGAAGCAATCGCCAAACAAGCGGCTAATCCTCCAATGCAAACGGAACAAGCACAGGCAGCACCACCGTTCAGGGCTTTTGATGAATCCAGAGAAGAATGGCAAGAATATTTCGCGCAGTTGCAGGTACTGAGCGGCAGCTTTATTTAATTTCCACTGCAGGCGTGGAAGTCTATAGACTACTTTGTAAGTTGTTCCCGGAATCCAAGCCAGAAGCTTTAGACTATGACGTTGTTGTTAACAAGCTTGCTGAGTATTTCGAGTCGCGAGTTCATGTGGCAGCAGCCAGATTCAAGTTCTTCAGGTTAAAGAAACTGCCACATCAATCTAATAAATAGTGGTTAACAGATTTACGGGGCCTCACCCGTCAGTGCCGATTTAATTGTGTGTGTGGAGCTTCCTACAGTGATGTCATGTTACGAGACGCTATTACGCAAAACATTGCAGATTCTCGTATTCGTGCTGCTATCTTAAAGTTGCCTGACCCGTCATTAGAGACTGTGATGAAAATCATTGAAGCCCAAGATACTTTTGACTATGCTGAGTGTGAGTTAGATCAGCCATGTATTTCTCAAATTGCCTGTGCTAAGCAAGTTACGTCACACCCGCGGCCCCACCGGCAGAGTCAGACTGTAAACACTAGCCGGCCGCGTCATGTTAAACACATTCGTCAGCCGCGTGTGCAAAATGATAGAGTTAAGTCTTGCCCTAAGTGTGTTCTTGCTCATCCTCGTGAACGTTGCCCGTTGAGAAACGCGGTTTGTCACTTTTGTAAAAGGAAAGGACACATCCAGACTGTTTGTTTGCGTAAACGCAAGAACAATTGTAGTGCTGCCCAGCCCATGGATATTCATGTTCTTCAAAGCCAGCCCGCCCAGAAGGTCGCGTTTAAAGACTCTTCCACGGTTCGTGTGGGTAATAAACTTGTTCGCAATAAGCCACCCACCCAGCCCTCTGCTATGCGACCCAGGCGTAATTCAAACGCTGAGAAAAGTAATGTACAGACTGCAAGTGAAGCGGGAGTTGTTGTTCCACCCGCCCAACCCACGAGTTGTCGTAAGCAGCGGACACGCGCTAAACGCGGTGATTTTGTGTCTTCCGCCTCCACTGCACCGATCCAGAGACAGTGTAATAAACTATTTGTGAAGCTACGCATCCAGGATAAGACCTTCAATTTTCAATTAGACACTGGTGCGTCTGTGACTCTCATAAATAGTGCTACGTATGCGGCTATCGGCCGCCCTAAACTTTCAGCGGCAAAACATTCTTTGGCTACTTATAGTGGCGAACAAATTCCTGTGTTAGGTGTATGTAGCGTGCCAGCCACATTCCGTGGCAATACAAAAACAGTTTCATTCACAGTGCTCCGCGCTACAGGCAGTGTAAACATTTTCGGATTAGACTGTTTTGACTTGTTTGGCCTGTCTATCCAAGACAATGTGTTGCAAATTAATTCTGTTGTTGTTCCTCAAGACAGCATAACCGAGTTGTGTAAACGATACAGTGACATATTTAAAGACGAACTAGGTTGTGCTGCGAACTTTGCCGCTCGTATTACGTTAAAAGATAATGCTCAGCCTCGATTTTGTCGTGCTCGTCCAGTGCCTCACGCCCTCCGGGCACCTGTAGAAGATGAACTTCGTCGTTGGCAAAACAACGGTGTTATTCAACCCGTTTCAGCGAGCCAGTGGGCTTCTCCCTTAGTTATTATAAAGAAACCGTCTGGCAAGTTACGTTTGTGTGCTGATTTTAAGTCGACAGTTAATCCTCAGACTGTCATTGATTCTTTTCCTTTGCCTAGACCGGACGAGCTGATGGATAAGTTAGGGGAAGCTCGTTTCTTTTCCAAAATCGATCTCCGTGAAGCATATTTGCAATTGCCCCTCGACGAGCAATCACAACAGTATTTTGTCATAAACACGTCGTTGGGGTTGTTCCGTTTTCTGCGTTTGCCTTTTGGTTGTGCGTCAGCTCCAGCTGTTTTTCAGCGTTTTTTGTCTCAACTTCTGGCTAAGGTGCCATCGTGTTGCAACTATTTAGACGATATTGTTGTGTCCGGTCGGACGCCTGCTGAACATTTCCGTAATTTGGAGTGTTTGTTTAAAGTGTTGTCTCAAGCAGGCCTACGTTGCAACATCGATAAATGTTCATTTTTCCTTACGGAGCTGGAGTATCTGGGACATGTTATTAATGCTCAAGGCATTCATCCCTCCCAGTCACATTTAGCAGCTATTCGTGATTTGCCCGCCCCTCGCAATCTGCATGAATTGCAAGCAGTTCTTGGCAAATTGACATATTATATTAGGTTTATACCTAATGCATCACAGATTGCTGCACCGTTGCATCGTCTCCGCAGTAAGGATGTTCCGTTTGTGTGGTCAGCTGATTGCCAATCAGCCTTTCAGCAGCTTAAAGAGGCTTTATTGAATGATCGTTGTCTGGTCCATTACGACCCTAACAAGCCTCTGGTGTTAGCTTGTGATGCCTCTTCTTTCGGCCTCGGTGCTGTGTTGTCTCACCGAGTCGGTAACACCGAACGTCCTATTGCGTTCGCATCTAAATTGCTAAACAAAGCTCAGTGTAATTATAGCCAATTGGACAAGGAAGCGTTGGCTATTGTGTTCGGTGTCACAAAATTCCATCACTACCTCTATGGTAGACCATTCTATTTAGTAACAGATCACAAGCCCCCTCACGTCCCTGTTTCATCCGTCTAAACCAGTTCCTCAGCGGACAGCTCAGACTACAACGTTGGGCTCTTTTGTTATCACAATACCAGTATGAGATACTGTATCGCCCTACAGCTCAGCATGCAAACGCTGACGCGCTTTCTAGATTGCCGATTGCTGCGGATGATGTCTTCGATTCCTCTGACGACTCTTGCCATCAGATTGACGCCGATGAGCATCAATCCCTCCGGGATTTTCAGATTGATTATCGTCAGGTGGCACGTGAGACAGCTACGGATCCTCATCTGAGTTTACTATTACGTTTTGTTCAACATGGTTGGCCGTCCAAGGCAATGGACATATCGGATCCTGTGGTTCGTCGCTATTATCCGCAACGTCATCTGTTGTCTGTTTCGCACGGAGTTTTGCGGTTACGCACCGAGAATGACCAGCTTCGTGTAGTGGTTCCCCAAGTGCTCCAATCCAAGGTCCTCGACTTGTTGCATCAAGGTCATTGGGGAGTGGTCCGCACCAAGCAGCTTGCCCGCCGTCATTGTACATGGATCGGCATTGATAAGCAGATTACGCAGATGTCTACAGATTGTTCGACGTGTGCCGAACACCAAGCTGCTCCGCCTCAACGCTGTTTTGAGTAGGCACGCCCTGCCGGTCCCTGGCAGCGAGTACATATTGATTTCGCTGGTCCATATTGGAATTCTCGTTGGCTCATCGTGATAGATGCATTTAGTAATTTTCCGTTTGTTGTGCCCATGCAGTCTACAACGTCTGCACAAACTATACAGGCGTTGACTTCAATTTTTTGTATTGAGGGTCTTCCAGAAGTTTTAGTGTCTGACAATGGTCCACAATTTACCTCTGCTGATTTTGAAAGTTTTTGTTCTGCCAATGGCATTCGCCATGTTCTTACTCCGCCGTTCCACCCTCAATCGAATGGTGCAGCGGAACGTTTTGTACGCACATTCGAGGATCATATGGACCGCCTTCGTGCTACGCACTCTCGTCAGCAGGCCCTCATCACGTTCCTGTCGTCGTACCGGACCACGCCACGCGACGGCCCTTCGCCTGCGGAGCTTCTCCACGGCCGTCGCCATCGCGCCCTACTACGGTTGTTGCACCCCCCGGATCGACCCGCCGCTTCTGAGCATCGCACGCGTTTTCAGCGCAACGACGCCGTTTTTTTCAGAGTTTATCACGGTCGCCGTCGTTGGGAACGTGGTACCGTGATAAGTGTCCAGGGTCGAGGTTTTTATACTGTTCAAGGTGCTACTGGGGTGCACAGGAGGCATCAGAACCAGTTGCGCCGCGCTGGCCGCCCGGATTCTGCCGCTCGTTCTTTGTCCACAGATTTGGTCCGCGGCGGGTTCCAGCCGCGCCTTCAGACTTCGCTGCCGCCCCCAGGGCAGCAGCAGCAGCAGCCGTCGCCGCTACCACGCCGACAGCCCGTCCCGTTGATGCCTCCCGCGCAGCTTCATTCGGGAGTGCCCCAGGTGGTCGCTCCGGCGCCTGCCCCCTCTTCAGTCGCCACCGCCTTCGGAGCTGATGGACGTCGACCCCTCAGCTGGGCCACCTTTCCAAGCGGTGGCTGTGCAGCCTGTCCTGCAGCCGCTTTCCTTGGGCACCCCCAAGGAGTCTGACACCGCAGCGCCTTGTCCGGCGCCCACTCAGCAGCCGTCGACGCAGCGTCAGGAGACGCTGCCTCTCTTCGTGGGTCCCGACGCCCCGTCGCGTCCAGTACCAGAAGCTGCGCCCGTGGTCACAGGCGTGCACCCTGACCTCGGTTTTCAGTCGGTGTTTCCCGAGGCCCCGCGCGGCCAATGCTGGGGTGCGGACCGGGGACTGCCACCGACAACAGTCTCCGCCCCGGTCTCTTCTGCTACGCCTGCGGCCAGACCCCTCCCCCGCCGTCGACGCTCGCCACGTCATTATTCAACGACGGTGCGGCGATTTGGGGGGGAGGAGTGTTATGTCCTAGCCAGTAATGCCACCCGAGCCCACTGCCAAAATGTTGGCAGCATCAAAGTTCGGACGCCGTCCGCATAAGCAGCGCCAGCGAGAGAGGAAATCGCCGCAAGTCTGCGCGCGTCACCGCTGGCTTCTGGCTTCTTAAGCGCTGGAGTCGCGAGCGCTATGACAGTTCTGTATTCGCCGCTCAGTTGTATACTCGCCACTGAATTGTGTACTTGCTAGTCAGTTGTGTGTTCATCGCAGCAGAGTTGTTGTTTGTCGTCAGCCGACGCTGACCGAGCCGCTCCGACTCGAACTAGACAGATTTTTATAGACACCAAGTTCACTACTGTGTTACTGTATCTTCACTAATAAAGATAAGTACCGACTTTTATTTAATATGAGTGTTTGGGCTGTCATCTTTCTGTTCACTGTTCCAGCGGACCGGTCGGCCCGCTATTAAAAGTGTGGCGGTGACTTCGTAAGCCATTTCTACAGCCAAGTGTTTGTCGTTACGAACACCGCCACAAAAAAAACTATAGCGATAGCGTATCTCCAAAGGGCAAGTTCAGAGCTCGTCTACTGCGTGTAGTGTAATTAAATTAATTCTCTCGCCCAAAATATTTTACTTAGCCACGTCAGACTTTAATTATGATTACTTACCTGTGTGCTGAATGCACATTTAAATTGAGAGCTTCATCGGCCATCAGCAAAGAAAGTGGTGATTTATTCAATAACTTAAAGTGGTGCATTATTAGCCCAGCGGCTAGTCGGGAGAGCCGATTTGATCAGGCGTTCCCTTAGCCGTCCGCACCGCAGCTTTATATATAAGAATGCTGCGCGAGGAAAGAAGGCCCCAGTTCTCTCCAGACGCTGAATAGCACACCATCTGTGTCGGGAATCGCGTCGCGTCGGTATCATTGCTACGAACAGCCTCGGGTGCTGTATTAAGTTACTCGGGATACGCGTAACCATGAAATCATTTTCGAGTGAAGTGTTAATTCTGGGATGACTTTAATGATCGATCTTCAGTTTGCGTATGTCGTATTTTCACGTGCCGCCGCGGGGCAGACATTCTACCATTATTTAGCGTGGCGTTTGATGAACATTATCATCAAATTATGGCGAGCATTCACTTAAACATTTAATTTGGACAGTTACAGTTGCATCAGCGCATTAGACTCTGAACTGCTCTGTTAGTCAGATTGTGTGGATTTTTCTTTTTTTTTTTTTTTTTCATCTGTGGCTTTCAGAATATACTGAACTATTTTAATCAAAATCGTTTTTGATTATGAATCCCAGACAAACTCCTCATTTCTCAGAGCAATAAGCTGTAGCTATAAGTGTATTTCTCAGATGAAGTGGGCACTAGGAATTCTAATTACAGGCTTCTAGTTTTGCTAATCACTTTCTGGTTGCCAATATTGTAGTTAGAGAGCCAGTGTTGAAAATGGCAAAAGACAGCATAAATAATAGGAACATCATAAACAACAATAATTCCAACCATCTGCCCCACATTTGGTTAAACGGCCGGGAAATGCATCTTTTCTACATTCTAAATTTATATAATAAACCAAATAATCCTCCCCGCCGCCCCACAATTGGTGCATCGGCTGGGAAATGCATCTTTTCTACATTCTAAATTTATATAACAAATAATTAAATTTCAACCAGCCGCCCCACAATTGGTGCATCGGCCGGGAAATGCATCTTTTCTGCATTACATTACAATTCTACATTTTAAACAACAGAATAAATTCCAACCAGTCGCCCCACAACATGTCAATTAAGTGGGAAGTGGTCCTGCGATATTCAGTTAAAATGCACACATAAAATACTCTTATCAAATGCAGTGAAGCTGAGAGTGTTAAGAGAACGTTACCAAATTCCTCAGACTAAACTTTCATCAAAGTTGCACGAAAACTGGATTATTCTAAATGATGTACCCATTTTCAAGGCTTTGCACTTATTGGATCTCCAAAATGAATAAGCTTTATACAAATGAAAAGTAGTTTCAAAGGTTTTTTTTATAATGTTTGACGTTAATTGAATAATTTGTAATTACGTCACAGTGCCAATGTGGCGGAGCTCCATCCTGTTGGAAAATGAAGTCCTGGGAATCTTCCATAAGTTGATGGAACAGCCATTCTTTCAACATGTCCAAGTACACGATTCCCATTACAGTTCTTTCCGCAAAGAAAAATGGTCCGTAAACCTTTGTTCGGGATATGGCACAGAACATGTTGATGTTCGGTGAGTCCCTTTAGTGTTGCAATAGTGAATGTGCATTTTGTAAACCCCATAAGCGATAATTGTGTCTGTTGACTTTCCCACTATGGTGGAACGTCGCTCATGGCTAAAAATTACTCGCTGTAGAAATGCATCATCCTCCATATTTGCTAGCACATAACCACAAAATTCGAGACGCCTCTCTTGGTCATAAGGACTGAGAGCCTGCACAAGTTACAATCGGTAGGGCTTGTACAGCAAACGCCATCTCAGAACTTTCCATACGGTTGGTTGGGGTATTTCAAGTTCTCGACTGGCTCTATTGCTAGACTTACTGCGACTGCACATGAACCTTTTTTGAATCAGTCGGACATCTTCCTCTGACACACGCGGTCGGAATGTGTTTTTCCTTTGCACGCACTCCCAGTCTGTTTAAATCGCTTAAACCAACGGCTAATGCTTTTGCGAGTTGGTGGTTGAATGCCGAATTTGGTACAAAATACCCGCTGCACTGCAATTTGCGACTCACTTCTCGCGAACACAAGAAAGCAGAAAACCTTGTGCTCCACGGTCGCCATCCCACTCACAACAGACAGTAGGGGTGAGCACGAAATCGAGTATCTGTTATAAATCACAGTGATTGAGGAGCCACAGATATCACAATAACAACTATATAGAATCTGGCTGCGATTTCAGCAACATTTCCTGTGGACCTTTTGTCTAGCTAAGATTTCAGTGAAAAGTCGCAAGTAGCAGCTAAAATGCGCAGTCAACATTCCACGCCGTCTGCCGTATGTTGGCCGAATTTCGTACTTCTTCCTGTCATCCTCTGGTCTAGCTGCGATTTCAGTGAAAAGTCGCAAGTAGCAACTAAAAAGCGCAGTTATCATTCAACGCCGTGTGCCATCCGCCGGCCTAAGTTCGTACTACTGTTTTCTTTGTGACACGCTATCGAACTGCTATTTCCGTGACAAGTCGCAACTAGAAGTCGCGAGTAGCAACTAAAAAGCGCAGTTAACATAAGATGCCGTATGCCATCTGTTGTCCTTCATCCGTACTTTGTTCTAAGAACGTTATGGAAATATTAGACGCTTATAGTCGAAGAAATGAACCAAGAAGCTAATTTGCTCTGAAAAAAAATTTTGTACTCGGTTGAGAATTGGTTCATTCGAGATATCTGAAGACCGAATAATGGTTGTGCCAATAGGCAGACCCGAAGCGTAGCCTGGAATTTTCGTGACATATTTAAACACACTCTTCATCAGCTAAAAGTGGACGATAATTTCAAAAACAGATAATGGATAAGGCTCCTACGAGTATTTTGATGCGTATTACACATATATATAGTACATAAACTACTAAAAATGCAGTCTGCTATGTAACTTTTACCAACTATTTAACAGCTGTATTCACAAGACGGAAATTTTTTTCCGACGGTTAAACTTCTGTCGGCATTTTCAAATATTGCATTAACACTATTCCCAATGTCAAATTGTAAGATCAGTTCTTTCCACTGTTTTCACTTTCAGATCATCAACCTTAAAAACGGAATCTTGCAACCTAATCTAGGTCTTGGGCTACGCTACAGGGCACTCTGTCATCACAACGAACATACAAGGAAGGAGAGATCGACGGATCATGATCACACTCTAGCAAGTCTTTATCAGTAAGTACACAGCAGAAAATTTTGGAGATGTGATGAGAGATCAGAATGCAAGTTTCTTAATTCAATCACAGTGTAGTTCACATTAATTTATCATCCCTTTTCAAATCACATAATGACTTCTCAATGCTACACTGTACCAATACTCATTACTTACGTTATCAATTATGGCTCTTTCACGCTGCGAATTCTTCACGGGTCGTTTTGAATTTTCACGATTACTTCTAGACATGGATGGATATATAAAGCAGTCAGTAATCGAAATGGGAACTGCATGTGGAAAATCACGAGGATTATTTAACTTTTATACTGGTACTAATATAATTCACATTATACATTTGCTAATACTTCTGGGGAGGATAGCAGTTGAGGGGGGAGAAGGGGGGGGGGGGTTCACACTTTGCATAAACGATGTCCCAACGTTCATTCACAAACTCATGAACAAACCCTACTTCTGACAAAGACATTGTTGCAACTTTTCCAGTTCTTCTGTCACTGATATTTTGAATTATTGCTATATCGAGTGACTGACAATGTGGTTCAGTTACTTGTGGATGTAACAACGTGGTTAGAAAGCATATTTTCCACATGAACTTCTATGGTTCTGTGTGGTATTGATGTTATCCTCAGCATCACACTATGAATATTTTCACACTTGTTGCACGTAATGTTCCACAAGTATCCAAACCACATTCAAAATATCAGGGACAGCAGAACTGGAGAAGTTGCCACAATGTCTTTATCAGAAGTGGGGTTTGTTCCTGAGTTTGTGAATGAACGTTTATGCAAAGTGTGAAACCCCCCCCCCCCTTCTCCCCCCTCAACTGCCATCCTCTCCAGAAGTATTACCAAATGTATAATGCGAATTATATTAGTACCAGTATAGACGTTAAATAATCCTCGTGATTTTCCACACACAGTTCCCATTTCGATTACTGACTGCTTTATATACCCATCCACGTCCATTAATACAAAACTAAAGCCAAAGGAAGAACATACCTAAAACATACTTAATACTGACTGTTTTGTTAAGACGAAATTTTGTCTGTAGGCAACCGTTTCTTTCGTATACCATATAACAACTGAGGAATAATCGTTAGAAATATTAATTTCAGGTAACTTTTTGCCAGTTGGGTTACTGAAACGTTACATTAGGCCCTCGTAAATAATCACTCATACAGGCAAGAACGTATTTCTTGGTTGCATTGACACAGTCCACTTGCTACTTGCGCCTAATGACAATCTAGGATTTACGGTGATAAATCGCAGACGCCATAGAAATCGCGTAAGTCGCAGAAATCTCATAAATCTCAGTACTATCAGAAGTCACAGAAATGGCGGAGGAATACAAGCTGTGAATTCGTCAACTGCGACTCTTAACCGCGACATATCGCAGTTAAAAATCGCAGTTACCGAAAAGTAGCATTTACAGAACTCACTGATATCGGAACATCACAGTTTAGTCCATCCCTAACAGAGTGAAGCGGAATGACGGCCCTATTGCCGCGCGAACTCTACCGGCCGCTTCTGAAACCATCACAGCCCGCCCTCCACCGCCCGCAAACACTTTGAAACTTCCTCTTCTCATTTGCATAAAGCTTGTTCAGTTTGGATTTTTGAAAAAGGGTCCGGCACTTAGAATAAACCTGTATATTACATTAACGTGTAGATAAAGAACTATGACAAACGTCTGGTTACGCTCAGATAATTCACAATACTTGTAAAGTTTTGTTCATTAATAAATATCCCAACATGCTTCCACAAGTGCGCCCACACCTACAAATCCTTAATCCATCCCATCCTCTGTTATGCCAGTCCCGCCTGTATATCCGCCCACCCAAAATTCTATCAGTCCCACCAGATCCCTGAGCGCCATGCACTCCACCTCGCCTTCCGTATAAGCCTCCTGTCCCCCACGCAGATCCTCTACAACCTCATTCCTTTCCCCCATCTGCTCCTATTTCTTGAACATATCCACATACTCTACACCTCCCGCCGCCTTGATCCCTATCATCTCTTGGTTGCTCCTCCCCTCTCCAACCCCGCCCTCAGCCATGCCTTCACTGTTGTGTCCCCCCTACCCTCCATCTCTGCACCCTTCATCTGCTTTCCCAAGGTGGGTTCCGTCAACTCACCCTCCTGGATGATGCCCCCTCTCCCTCCATGTATCCCTCCTATCAACTCTGATCCTCACTCCCCCTCCTTTCCTCTGTCCTTTCGTCGGGCTCCCCCCCTTCCATCCTGTTTTCTCCCTGCCTAATCTCTCTCTGCCTCCCTTCTCCCCCAGTCCTTTTGTATACCCCTCCTCTGCCTTTCCCCACTCCCTGTCGTGTCTGCCCAGCCCCCCCCCCCCCTCTTATGGGTCCTCATCCTCCATTAGCTCCTTTCCCCCCTCCCTCCATTTCGTTTTTCCTCTCCTCCCCCCTTTTCTTTCCCATCATCTGTCCAGTTTCCCCCCACCTGCCCTCAGCTGTGGTATGTCATATTTGTGCCAAATTTTTCAGTGCAATGTTCAAGTGAATGTTCAGTGTTGTTCGTCTTTCCCAAGTGTTGCGAACAGAAATCTTCCTGTCGCTGGATGTTAATTTTATGTCTCTTGCGAACAGAAACCAGACTGTCGCCGAGTTTTTTAATTGTCTGTCTATTATTTTACCTGTCTGGTTCATGTGTATTTTATGAGCATCATCAACCCTTTGTTTTTTGTTTTAAGTTCCCCGATTTTCCGCCATTTTACGATTTAAGTCACCGATTTCATCGCATGCTTTTATTATTTATTACCTTCATCTTTTTAAAACAAGTTCTGTTGGCTGAAGAGCGGAGTACTAAGATGCTGCCAGCCTGCCCCCTTCGGGGGAAATTGAAACTCAATAAAGGAAAAAAAAAGACCGGCGAGTGCGCTTCCGTTAAATGACAAGAGATTGCCGCTAAAAATTGCTGCCTTCTTGACAGAGGCGTCTTTTGGTTCTTTTCAATTGCGGTGTCCGCCAACACATGTAACTGAACACCTGTAATGAAGCAGAGTTTTTAATATCACTTGCAGTCAACATTTAAATAAAGTTAGTGGCAAAATAGTAAACTGCTTATTAAATAAAAACGTGAGAGGTACAGATGCTGTGTTCATTTGCTGTGTGAATGTGGAGAACAGGATGTTCCGTGAAACACTTGCGTAATGCAAAAGATATAAAAGGCGTCGTAAATCGATAAATAAAATAGATACAGATACGTCGCTTTCAGGGATGATAGCAATAGCATAGTTCTATCATCTTAGTCTGTTGAAGTTTCAAAGTTGTTGAAACTTCCTAGCAGATTAAAACTGTGTGCCGGATCGAGATTCAAACTCGGGACCTTTGCATTTCGCGAACAAATGCTCTGCCATCTGAGCTACCCAAGCACGACTCAATACCTGTCCTCACAGCTTCACTTCTACCAGTATCTCGTCTCCTACCTTCCAAACTTCACAGAAGCTCTTCTGCGAAAGGCAAAGGTCCCGAGTTCGAGTCTCGGTCCGGTACACAGGTTTCATCCGCTAGGAAGTTTCATACCAGCGCACACTCTGCTGCAGAGTGAAAATTTCATTCTTCAAAGTTCTTAATTGAAAGGATTGTATATGTATTTATTCACTGTGAAATATTAACTTGCGTGGTTTTAAGCAGATTGAAATGTTGTTGTTGTCACTGCATACGCCTCATTAATATTTCGTTGTAAATAGATATCGACTCTCAAAGGACTGTGAGAACCCATCATTCGGTTCGTCTCAAAGCAAGCCATTGCTGGGAGGATGGCGCTCAGCCGCACAACAAACTCGGCTTACCTGTACCGATACTGCGACGCCTAAATACGCGTAGCGTTACAGCCCTTCATCTTTTCCGTCCTAAATTGAAGTAAGAAGATTGTGTTAGGAATAATAAAAGCGGAAACGTAAACAAATTACTCATTTGAGAGGAATGAAAACGAACTTCAGAAGCCGGCCGCTGTGGCCGAGCGGTTCTAGGCGCTTCAGTCCGGAACCGCGCTGCTGCTACAGTTGCAGGTTCGAATCCTGCCTCGGGCATGGATGTGTATGATGTCCTTAGGGTAGTTAGATTTAAGTAGTTCTAAGTCTAGGGGACTGATGACCTCAGATGTTAAGTCCCATAGTGTTCAGAGCCATCTGAACCATCAACCTTCAGTAGTTTCTTTGAAACTACGGAAGTTAATGTTTCACATTCAATAAATATTTACGCAATGAACGTCTGAATTAACAATTTTGAAACGCTTTGTGAGATTTCAACATACGATATCTCCAATGTTAGCACTGCGCTCTTGCTATCATCCCTGAAAGCTGCGTATCAGTATTTATTTTATTTACCGATTTACGACGTCTCTTGTATCTTTTACACTATGTAGGACTTTTAACCAACATGAACAAGCCAAAGTACTTGTCATTTGTGGATACAGAATCCTCTTCTGCAAGAGTGGGCCACTACGTTAATTCTTCCTCTCTGGCGTCACGTGTGTTTTCACCCTACTACTCTGAAACCAGTTTCCTGTAGTGTCTTTCAATAGACGACTTTCTTACACAGGTACCACACATTAGACCATTTCCCTTTATACTCACAACTAACAGAAAATAGTAGAAAGTTTCCACTTCGGTTTAAACAGACTTTCGGAAATGTCTGCTTTTTTCGGAGCATGTTATTCCCCTATTCTAGTAAGTGTCTGGTGCTTATCTGTTTTTCTGTTTCAGTCTTGAATAGGGTTGCGAGTAGAGTCGGATCGATGCACCGTGCAGACACACCCTGCACTTCGCTTTCTCCACGCGGGATGATGTACATTGTGAACAATAATGTGTACATTGTGTACAAAAACACGTCCTTGGCGTACTCCGGAAATCACCTGCACATCTGTCGAATTTGCTCTTTTAAGAGCGACGAGTTCAGTTCCATCTGCAGGCAAGTCTTGGATCCAGTCACAAATCTGGTGCAATGCTCGGTAAGCTCGTATTTTTCCTCCAAGCAGCCATGTGGAACGGTGTCAGATGCCTTCCTAAAGTCAAGGAACACAGCATCAACCAGAGCGCCGTTTTATACAGCACTGTGGATCTCGTGGAGGAACAAAACGAGCTGAGTCTCACAAGATCTCTGCATGCGGAATTCCATCCGATTTTTACAGAGGAGATTTTTCGCTCTCCAAAAACGTCGTTATTCTTCAGCATAATACATGTTCCATAATTCTACAACTGACTGACCTCAGCGATATAGGTCTACAACTGTGTGCATCTGTTGTACGGCCGTTCTCGAAAATGTGAATGTTGCTAGCTACCATTCGACGCTCCAGAGATCTACGAGAAACTGCTGGTAGAAAAGGAGCGAGTTCTTCCCCATAATAATCTTTGTAGAATCTTACAGGTATCTCACTTGGTCTTCATGCCTTCCCACTACTAAGCTATTATAGTTGCTTTTCTATTCCGTGACCGGTTATCTCAGTACCTGCCATTTCGCCTCCATACGACAATTGAAAGGAGAGACTGTTTTACGATCTTCCGCGGTGATTCAAATTCAGAGCACTGAGTTCCATATTTCGGCCATCTCTTTGTTATCTTACGTTTCGGTGCCAGTATGATCTCTGCGTGAATCAACAGATATACTATGTGATCAAAAGTATCCGGACACTTGGCTGACAATGACTTACAATTTCGTGGCGCTCGCCATAGGTAATGCTGGAATTCAATATGGTATTGGCTCATCCGTAGCTTTGATGTCGCCTTCCACTCTCGCAGGCATACGTTCAGTCAGGTGCTGGAAGGTTTCTTGCGGAATGACAGCCCATTCATCACAGAGTGCTGCACTGCGGAGAGGCATCGATGTCGATCGGTGAGGCCTGGCACGAAGTCGGCGTTCCGAAACATCCCAGAGGTGTTCTGTGCGATTCAGGCCAGGACTCTGTGCAGGCCAGTCCATTACAGGGATTTTATTGTCTTGTAACCACTCCGCCACAGGCCGTGCATCATGAGCAGCTGCTCCATCGTGTTGAAAGATGCAATCGTCATCCCCGAATTGCTCTTCAACAGTGGGCAGGAAGAAGGTCCTTAAAATATCAATTTAGCCGTGTGCTGTGATAGTGCCACACAAAAGAACAAGGGGTGCAAAGCCCCCTCCATGAAATACACGACCACACCATTAACACCACTGCCTCCGAATCTTACTGTTGGCACTACACATGCTGGAACATGACGTTCACCGGGCATTCGCCATACCCTCACCCTGCCATCGGATAGCCACATCGTGTACCGTGATTCGCCACTCCACACAATGTTTTTCACTGTTCACTCGTCCAATGACTACGCTCCTTACACCAAGCAAGGCATCGTTTGGCATTTACCGGCGTGATGTGTGGCTTATGGGCAACCGCTCGAGCATGAAATCCAACTTTTCTCACCTCCCGCCTAACTGTCACAGTCTTTGCTGTGGCTCCAGATGCAGGTTAGAATTCTGTGTGATGGTCTGGATAGATCTCTGTCTATTACACGTTACAAACCTCTTCAACCGTCGGCGGTCTCTGTGAGTCAACAGATGAGGTCGACCTGTAGGTTTTTGAGCTGTACGTGTCAATTCACGTTTCCACTTCACTATCATATCGGAAACAGTGCACCTAGGGATCTTTAGAAGTGTAGAAATCTCACGTACAGACGTATAACACAAGTGACACCCAATCACCTGAACACGTTCGAAGTCCGTGAGTTTCGCGGAGCGCCCCATTCAGCTCTCTCACGATGTCTGATGACTACTGAGGTCGCTGATATGGAGTACCTGGCAGTAGGTGGCAGCACAATGCACCTAATGTGAAATATGTACGTGTTTGGGGGTGTCCGGATACTTTTGATCACATAGTGTAGTTTAGAACCGCTGATTTCACATAAGACCAAAACCTCTTAGGGTGTTTACTGAGATGGGTTAAGAAAATTTTACTTTCGGTGTCACCGAACGCTTTTCTCACTGATCTCCTATCGGTCGTTTTTGCCTCGTTCAGCTTACGTTTATCAGCCGGGTTTTGACTTCCCTTGAATCCGAGGGCGGGCCGGGGTGGCCGAGGGGTTCTAGGCGCTACAGTCTGGAACCGCGCGACTACTACGGTCGCATGTTCGAATCCTGCCTCGGGTATGGATGTGTGTGATCTCCTTAGGTTAGTTGGGTTTAAGTAGTTCTACGTCTAGGAGACTGATGACCTCAGAAGTTAAGTTCCATAGTGCTCAGAGCCATTTGAACCATTTTGAATCCGAGATTAAGCTGTCTTTGGTACGGAGCAGTTTTCTAACACGCTATTAAGTCACTGTGGGCCTTTCCCATCCCTTAAGACGTTGCTCGGAACATACTTGCCCAAGGCAAGTTTTTTTAAACGTTTTGTCTAAGGCCTTTTTAACGATGCTTTTGAATGTTTCCAATTTTTGCTCCATGTCTTCGTTGTCGTCATTGAATATTTTATGCTTGTAACGACACAAAGCGGCTTAACAGACGAGAAATGTCCTAATTTTGAGATGGACTGTGGATATAAAGTTTGTTGATTGCGTTTTACGGCGGACACTGTACGCTACGCGCGCTTGACAAATAACGTAGCGAACAAAAGTGACTGCGAAAATAATCTCTGTCTAGGCGATGTCACTCTTCGCTGATATAGCATCCTTGACTCACGATTAATAATACTTTTTAATATGGTTTCAGATACTGGAATAGAAAGACGTGTTGTCGGAGAGGATCTAATTGTACTGTTGTACTGCAGCCATTACGGAATTTGTTGGAGAATAAAGTTTATTGAAACGCTGAACTGTAATATCTTGTGAACAGAAATACGAATATGGTTGTTTCGTTGAAGCGAACTACCTTATAAATAAATGTCTATTCAAAGGTGAGCAATTTCATCATTTTAAGAACTTTGGAAACTTGTGCTTGAAGTTTAACTACACGCAAGATTAAACACTCGTCTCTGCAGCACTGTTGGAAGAACCTTTTGGGAAATTTCTATTGTTCAAAACTTGTGCAGTATGTAATCTCTGTTTTGTATAATTTTGTTTCGTCCTTGTTGCAGAGCTGGTGCACTCACGGTAGCCGAGCAGCCTCCTGCGTCACAAACGAACTTGTACACCCAACAGTTACTAATACAGGCAAGATCAGCGCATTGTCTTTGATTACAGATTCCTGTACCTCTAACACACAAACTCTTTATCAAGAACACGTAATGTATTGTATGTATTTTCTAGTCGTTACCGATTTGTAGATACATTATAGTGCTGTATGTTATATGTGTATTTTATTTGATTTTTGTGTACTATAAATTCAGTGTGAAGATAGGTCAGGTGCAATATTTGTTTATTGTTACTGGATGATGATAAGGACTCGTGGCTAGTTTTAGAAACCTCACAGTGAACAGCATTCGGACTTTCATCCAGCTACTGAAGCTTTTGCAGATGAGCCAATGGTTACATCTAGGTCGAATATGGATCCTTTAATGGAAATACTGAACAGATGGTCTTTTGGCCACGGAGTAGATGAGATGACTACTGAGATAGAGAGAATAGATGACATCAGTACGAAGACAGACGAACTAGCTGCTAAAGTGTCTACTCTGACTGCTACAGTGAATGAAATAAGTACTAGTCTGGTTGACATAAGTACTAAGGTGGGCAATATGGTGACAAACAGGAGTTGGAAGAGATTACGTCGCGTGCGACAGAGATAGCTTCACAGCGGCACTCGAAATCACGGATTTGCAGGAATTTGAAGGTACAGTTGAGTCTACATTAGACCAACTGAATACACTGATTACGAAGGGTACGTTGTACAGAGCAACGAAAACTTTTTTTCTAGGAAACTTGAAGGGTGAGTTAGAATGAAATAGAAGCAAGTTGAGACTTACGTGCAACAAACCGTACAAGCAACCGGAGATAATTTATCAGCAGACAATTTACCCTACAGAACCGAATGGAAAGCATTGTTGGAAGAAGTAAAGGAACAAAGAGGTCCTGAATTCGTCCAGCGGAGGGAGCAGGTCAACGAGTCGGTGAAGGAATTTTGTCGAGATGTAAAAGAAGTTCGAGGGGCGCTGCAAACAACAAAGGCAGAGGAAGGAGGTGCGGAAATGTCACAGGCCTCGAGCTTCGTACACGAAGTACAAATACGAGTAACAGGCGGGTGCGTCAAGCATTCATGAATTGCAATGCAAATGCTGCTGCAGGTGAACTGTCACCCACAAACCTATAGGCGACCAATGCTCATGGCAGGAAAAACACTCAAACAGGCAATTTCAACCATTCACTGACGAGAGAAAATATATGAAAGCGGTTGGTTTCATACGGGGATTTCGTAGAGTTTTGCCAAGAGCATGAAGTGAAACTCAGAAAATTAGTCAATTATTCAAAATGATAGTCACAACCGCATTATTTATTTTGCCGCCATCCGGTTTCAACCCGCGAGGGGGTCATCTTCAGGGCAATTTACACCATTTGGTCGTGGCCGTGCGGTTAAAGGCGCTGCAGTCTGGAACCGCGAGACCGCTACGGTCGCAGGTTCGCATCCTGCCTCGGGCATGGATGTTTGTGATGTCCTTAGGTTAGTTAGGTTTAACTAGTTCTAAGTTCTAGGGGACTAATGACCTCAGCAGCTGAGTCCCATAGTGCTCAGAGCCATTTTTGAACCATTTGGTCGCTCGCTGGAGTCGTCACCCAGCCTAGGTACGGTTGGTAACTATATAACTACCAACCGTACAGCTGGCCGGGGTGGCCGAGCGGCTCTAGGCGGTACAGTCTGGAACTGCGCGACCCCTATGGTCACAGGTTCGAATCCTGCCTCGGGCATGGATGTGTGTGGTGTCCTTAGGTTAGTTAGGTTTAAGTGGTTCTAGGTTCTAGGGGACTAATGACCTCAGAAGTTCAGCCCCATAGTGCTCAGAGCCATTTTTGAACCAACTGTACACAGGCAGGGTGACGACTCCAGCGAGCGACCAGATGGTGTAAATTGCCCTGAAGATGACCCCATCGCGGGTTGAAACCGGTTGGCGGCAAAATAAATAATGCGGTTGTGACTGTCATTTTCAAAAACTGATTATAAGAAAATTAATCGCTGTTTATCTCCATAGAACTATGTTGTCTAAACATTCAGCAAATTTGCTGTGTGGCATAATGCTATTGCCGGGAAGACCCTATATTACGGGCTGTGGATGCGGTCAAACATGTCAGTACTAACGGAGAGTCTGGAAGAGCTTTTCTAGCGAAGTACTGGCCACCAGATGTTTAACCTGGAAATATTTCTTACAAAACAGGAAATTTAAGATAATATTTTGAAAAGTGTATGAATATGGCGTGCTATTGGGACGAGCCGATTGCCATAAAGATTCGCTACGCGTAATAAAATAAAAATTGTCAGTCGAAATGAGGAACAACCTCATCCATGACAATGAGGACAGTCTCTGAGTTCTTGTCAGATTCAATAGACCTGATTGAAGACGACGTTAAAGCTAGAAAAGGACCAATGCGTAATAGTAAAATGTTGGAATGTGTGGTGCGGTGTCGCGGTTCCCCTTCTCTTGCACCTACCTGTGAACTCATTGCAGCAGATCGCCGGTGGGAAAGCCGGGCAGAAACCTACCACACTGAATCTCACGCCAGGCTGCAGATAACGTAACTATTTCAAGAATCGGGAAAAGGTCTTAATTTTGAACGAAACGTGGAAATACTGGCAAAACTTCGGTATATCCCGAACTTAGATAATGTACACGTTCATTCCCAAGCCTGTACTAATCTTAACACAGTCATGCACAAACCCTGCCATTCACGTTACCAAGTTTACGGCAATGTATTTCCCGAAATCAGGTACTAAGCACGGATTGTTCTTAAATGAAAATGCTCGCCGCGATATTAAGTTTATCGGTGTCTAATGCACTCAACTTTGTAGTCACCGATTCTGATTAATATGCCACGCAGAATTACTGTCTTTTCTCCTACACAAAATTACTTGAAATATTCCGTACATTCTAAAACACACACCGGAATAAACATGCCTTCACTTCAAAACACTTTTCAAACATGTAGCATAACTAAAACCGGCAAATTATAACGTCCTTCGGAGCACATATTACACACGACCGTACCATTGAAAGGGTGGGCTCCGACTCCCTTACACTGCTGTAAGCATTCTCTGTCTCTAAGAGGAATGACACGCGAAGAATAGTCCGCTCTTTGATTGGTCAGTTTTCTTCAAGGCCAATAGAATAACATTATTCTCCGGCTTTAGTCCGCTCTTTTCACGACTAACCAATCCCACTAATAACACACTTTTGAACAGTACTTTTCCCGAAATAAATATTTAACATTCTGATAATTTGTTTATACTTTACATTATTAACTATTTTCATTTGCACTCGAATTAGCTTTGCGTTTATCATATACTTACTTAACTTATTACGATATAAAATTCCCTATCGTCTGCATTCACAACGTCTTAAAAATTTCTCACACTACAGCGTTCGTTAGTATAACAATGATTTACATATTTACTTTAGATCACATTCACGCATCATTCACACTGCTAAAAGCATATACAAAAGTTTACAAACACAAATAGACAAAAACGTCTCCAAGAAATAGACAGAACAGTTCAAAAAAATGTTCTCTCAACCTGTTTCTTGAACGCCTCTGTGCACTACTGCCCTCAAGCCGATGAAAATTAGAACTACGTACTAGACAGAACCCGCTTCAGACCATCTGTCACTGTGCACACATGAGTCATTCTCGCGATACACAGGCTCTAAACGGGAGGGATATGAGGCGCCACTCTTGAGTGTGAATTCCTAAGGGACCAAACTGTTGAGCTCATCGGCCCCTAGACTTACACACTACTTAAACTAACTTATGCTAAGAACAAGGCACACATCCAGGCCCGAGGGAGGACTCGAACCTCCGGCAGGAGGGGGGGGGGGGGGGGCGTGACATGGCGCATCTAACCGTGCGCCGACTCCGCGAGGCAGTTAGGCGTACTAATACTCCGTGTCCGAGCCAGCACAATGACTGGGCATATAATGATAACCACATGAGTGCTCAGATGGTATACAGTAGAAACAATAATCACCCACAAGATCAGAAGTGCAGAAATAATAATTACGACAATCACAAAGCGATTGGAACTGTTTTAGACCAAATAAGAATAGGCATAATTGGCGTGAGTGTACGTTCAACTCAATGTTGTGGGAAGAACAATAACACGAACCAAAACCACCAATGGAATGATCATGAGCCGTCCACACTGGCATCATGGCCAGAGTAGTGCCTCCTCTTTGCTTGTCGGTGGTCGTCCATTGGTTTAGTCTTCCGATCAGAGGCGCGGCTTTGAGGTTCCCTGACTGGAAGACTATGTAAGCGCGCGCGGAGTTATGGTTACTCTCAAGCGATCAAAAAAACGGTTCAAATGGCTCCGAGCACTATGGGACCTAAAATCGAAGGTCATCAGTCCCCTAGAACGTAGAACTACTGAAACGTAACCAAACTAAGGACATCACACACATCCATGGCTGAGGCAGGTTTCGAACCTGTGACCATAGCGGTCGCGCAGTTCCAGACTGAAGCGCCTACAACCGCTCGGCCACACCGGCCGACCTCAGGCGATCATTGCAGGAAAAACCACCCCTTTCTTCCGTCTGCTCGATTTCTACCTCACTATCTACGGCCGTCCTATCAACCTCACCCCCACCCTCACGTACCTTGGCGTCACCCTTGATAGTCGCCTCTCCTGGACCCCCGATCCAACCCAAGGCACGCTCCCGACTCCGCCTCCTCAAACTCCTTTCTGGCCGCACTTGGGGTCTGGACCCCTCCACCGCCCTCCACACCTATAAATCCCAGATCCGCCCTATCCTCTGCTATGCCCATACCGCCTGGATCGCCGCCCCTACTACCTTCTACAAATCCCTTCAAATCCTGGAACGCCATGCACCCCACGTCGCCTATCGCATCCGCCTCCCCTCCCCCACGTGGATCCTGTACAATTCTCACACCTCCTCCTTTTCCTCGAACGGATAGGGATCCCTTACACCTCCGCAAACTTGATCCCCTTCACCCGATTGTCTCTCCCATTCTTTCCCATCCCCGTCTGCTGCCGCGCCTGTACTCCCATATCCCACTCACTTTTCATCTTTCCACACTCCATACCCTAGCCCAAGGTGGCTTCCGCCAACTCCTGCTCCTTGATTATGCCCTCCTCCCCTCCATCTGCCCCACCTACCAACTTTGATACACCCCTTCCTACCCCCATGTTTTTCCTCCAGGGCACCCTCTCCCTCCTCTCTTCCTCCCTCCCTCTCCTCCCCCCTGGGCTTCCACAACCACCCCCTACCCTCTCCCCTCCCCCTCCCTTCTCCTCTCCCACTGACATCACCACCACCATCCCTCTCCCTCGTACCCGCACCTCTTCCCTTTGGAAGGTCCCCAGCTTTGTGCGTGAACAGTGCATCTTCGTGCAGCCAGAGATTGTCGCCAGTGCTCGTGTGTGTCTTCGCGTCAGTGCTTCAGTGTTTCTCCGTTTGTGCTCCTCCATTCACGTGTGTAAACTCGTTCTTTCCCGTTGTGTTTAGTGATGAACGTTTTTTATTCAAAGAGTGCACCCGTGAACGGCTTCATTTGTTTTACTATGTGTGTCTCCCGTTTTTGTCCATCATGTTTGTTTGTTTTTCTGTCTTTCTGTTTCCTGTATGTGTTCGCTGTGGCCGAAGGGCGACTTACGGAGTGGCCGTGGGGTTCTAGGCGCTACAGTCTGGAACCGAGCGACCGCTACGGTCGCAGGTTCGAATCCTGCCTCGCGTATGGATGTGTGTGATGTCCTTAGGTTAGTTAGGTTTAATTAGTTCTAAGTTCTAGTCGACTGATGACCTCAGAAGTTAAGTCGCATAGTGCTCACAGCCATTGGAACCATTTTGAAGGGCGACTTACGTAGGCTGCTACCGGCCTATCTTTATTTTAAAGGTATTAAAATAATAAAGAAAAAAAAGTCGGTTCCTCTGTCTTCCGCCTGAGACAGCGAGGCATGTGGAACATTGCTGCCGCATACGGTACGCTTATTGGATAGAAGAGACCTCTTGCAGAAGTTCCTGCGCTGCGTCCGCGGCGAAGAGCTGAAAGTTATCTAAATAAAATAAAAATAAGAATAAGTACTTTTCCTCATAGCAAGATCTCAGCTCAAATAATAAATGATCTGCAGTAATGTAACTAGTACTGTCGTAACGTAAAGGAAAGCTGTATTGTCATATTGATTAATTGTTGTAATGTAAAGGGAAGCATTTCATGCTAAAACTTAACAATCTGACTGCAAGAATTTTGTACGGTATAAACTGCTTGAATAATGAACTTTCACATAAAACCTACGATAGCTAGATTTTTCAAAACTGATAACACATACCAGAATTAAAGTGATACACAACACAGAAGATCTAACTGAATGACATAAGTTGGCCCTGACTGACAAAAAAATCAAAATATTTAGTCCTTGCCCCTATTCTCCACAGATCTGGATAACGCGTTGTAGCACTGCTCTGTCTTACGCGACGCTATGGTACAGCTACAAATTATTATATCTACACAGAGACACTCGAGAAGTGCAATGAGTACTCTGTCAGTACTTTCCGAGCACATTTGGATCCATGATCAATTGAAAACTGCAAGAGAAAGGTAGGTGAAAAATGAAATATGGCCATAAATGACAAGACTAAGTTTTTCTCTGCTCATGGCTGATTTTAAATTTAATGAACGCCTTAACATCCAGATGATACACTTTCCTATTCTTATCTAGCAACTCTCAGTACAATAACCTAGTTAGTCCAATGGCGCAGCAATAAAAAAAAAGTAATCTCAATATGATATTTACCTCTCACATTCCACTTCTGGTATACCCTTAGTTCCATTAAACTTCCTCGTTCACAAATCATTTCCGTTACAATCTTGATATAATCGTGTTCATTAAACACGGTGATAAACTGAAACTCCACATTTGAAGCACAACATTACCATTGCTTCCTCACTCTAACGCAGCTTAACGTTATCTGCCCACTGCACCCTCGCGCACATCAAAGATAATAACCTGCGCTATATGATCAAAAGTATCCGAACACCCGACTGAAAATGTCTTATAAGTTCGTGGCGCCCTGAATCGATAATGCTGGAATTCAATATGGTGTTAGCCCACCCTTAGCCTTGATGACAGCTTCCACTGTCGCAGGCATACTCTGTCAGGTGCTGGAAGGTTTCTTGGGGAATGGCAGCCGATTCGACACGGAGTGCTGCACTGAGGAGAGGTATCGATGTCGGTCGGCGAGGCCTGGCACGAAGTCGGCGATCCGAAACATCTGAAAGGTGTTCTATAGGATTCACAGTCCATTACACGAATGTTGTCCATAAGGTATTCTATAGAATTCACGTAATGACTATCCGCAGGCCAGTCCATTACATGGGTGTTATTGTCGTGTAACCACTCCGCCACAGGCAGTGCATTATGAACAGTTGCTCGATCGTGTTAAAAGGTACAGTCGCCATCGCCTAATTGCTCTTCGACAGTGGGAAGCAAGGAGGTGCTTAAAGCATCAACGTAGGCCTGTGCTGTGATAGCACCAAGCAAAGAAAAGCAAGGGGTGCAAGCACTCTCCATGAAAAACACGACCAAACCGTAACACCACCGCCTACGAATTTTACTGTTAGCACTACACACGCTGGCAGATGACGTTCACCGGGCATTCGCCATACCCACACACTGCCATCAGAGCGGCAGATTGTGTACCGTGATTCGTCACTCCACACAACGTTTTTCCACTGGTCAATCGTCCAATGTTTACGCTTCTTACACCGAGCGAGGCATCATTTGGCGTTTACTGGCGTGATGTGTGGCTTATGAGCAGCCGCTCTACCAGTTTTCTCACCTGCCAGCTAACTCTAATACTACTAGCAGTGGATCCTCTAGATCCTACGTGATGGTCTGGACAGATGTCTGCCTATTGCACTTTACGACCCTCTTCAACTGCCGGCGGGTGTGGCCGTGCGGTTCTAGGCGCTTCAGTTTGGAACCTCGTGAACGCTACTGTCGCCGGTTCGAATCCTGCCTCGGGCATGGCTGTGTGTGATGTCCTTAGGTTAGTTAGGTTTAAGTAGTTCTAAGTTCTAGGGGACTGATGACCTCAGATGTTGAGTCCCATAGTTCTCAGAGCCCATTTTGAACCTCTTCAACTGTCGGTGGTCTTTGTCAGTCAACAGACGAGGTCGGCCTGTACGCTTTTGTGCTGTACGCGTCCCTTCACGTCTCCACTTCACTATCACATCGGATACAGTGGATCTACGGATGTGTAGGAGTGTGTAAATCTGGCGTATGACACAAGTCACACCCATTCGCCTGACCACGTTCGAAGTTCGTGAGTTCCGTGGAGTGCGCGATTCTGCTCTCTCACGATGTCTAATGACTACTGAGGTTGCTGATATGGAGTACCGCGCAGTAGGTGGTATCACAATGCACCTAATATGAAAAACGTTCGTTTTTGGGGGTGTCTGGATATTTTTGATCACATACTGTAGCCTCTGCGATGCAGCTTTACAACATCGCTGCTCGCTCACAGTCGATTCAGATAATTATACATGATTCCAAAGAAAATTCAGCACTGGCTGTATCAATGATTTTTATTAAATCTGCGACTGGTTTCGCACCACTTATCGGTGCTTGCTCAGGCAATATACGCTATTTATAACAGGGTAACGTTACCATGTTATAAAGAGCGTATATTGCCTGAAGATGCAATGATAAGTGGTGCGAAACCGGTCGCAGATTTAATAAATTTTATATATATATTCTTTATTTACGTGACCATTACGGCACTCCAACGCCAGTTCTCGATAGCAGTAACATCGTACTACTTTTCTGCGAAGTAACTGACATATTTTTGTGACAATATTGGCATTTGGTTTTATTAATTTATAGATACTCCGGTGTATCGATATATTACAGTGATATGGTTCTTGTGTGTATTCATTTCTGTGAGACTGTCATAATCTTTGACCTACTTGTAACCGTTTTGGCGCGAATGCGCACAGAGCAGTGTTTGTTCCACTTTGCAGAAGTTAAGTTGTTATTTCGGTTTGTAAAAGAACAGTCAAATCTTGTGTTTGGTTAAAGTGGAAATTAAACATGTGAAGATTGATACAAAACTGTTTTCTTGATGATGTGAGAATTAAGAAGAAGTATATGTGAATTTACACAAGAAGTTTAATAAAAATATGGATCGTGAACATCAAGTCGCCGGCGGGAGTGGCCGTGGGGTTCTAGGCGCTACAGTCTGGAGTCGAGCGACCGCTACGGTTGCAGGTTCGAATCCTGCCTCGGGCATGGATGTGTGTGATGATCTTAGGTTAGTTAGGTTTAATCAGTTCTAAGTCCTAGGCGACTGATGACCTCAGACGTTAAGTCGCATAGTGCTCAGAGCCATTTGAACCATTTTTGAACACCAAGTCAAAAATTATTTCCACCATACCATTGTTCTGATCTGGGATTGTTTGATTATTAAGAATTTACTGAAAAACGCATTTGTTAGGTCTTCAAATATTGCTAAAATACAGTCAAAGTGGGATCACCCTAGAATCAACAAGATGAGTCATAAGAACTTCGACGAAATCTACGTGGGAATCCATTCAAGTAAGTGCCAAAATTAATGACCTTTTTACAGCGACTTCCTTATTTCCATTCTGACGATACCATCCACAGTCAATAACTTTGTTGTTGCCCGATAAAGGGAACATATGCTGCGTGAGCCACATTATTAATCTGGTTTCTAACCTACTTTGCAAGTGCTGGTATTGTTGGAAGCCAGTGCGGAATTTTCTTTGGAAAAAATGGCCCTACAAGCAACAAATTATACATGATACCTATCGAACCAATCTGTCGGATGTTGCTGCAACAGCGAAATCAAATTGTCGTACTATCCACGACACAGCGTGGGGATGGAAACAGCGCAGAAGAAACCTCCCGCCAGGAAGGGGCAGTCAGTCGTGCAGTTCTGAGTCTGTCGCCCAGGCGAACAAGGTTCGAGGAGAGGAGTCGCAGCCTGCAGGGCGACTAGCCACCAGCACACCACCGTGGCAGAATAAAAAGGAGACAGCATTCATCGCCCAAGCGCGAGAGGGCGGCCTGCATCTCTCCAAGGAGTCACCAGCGCAGCTCGTCGGGCAAGCAGAACTGCTCGAGGATCAACTTCAGAAATCTGGAAATGTAAGCTCGTATGGGAGCAAACTGCCGAGGTTCAAAATGTTCAAATGTGTGTGAAAGCTTATGGGACTCAACTGCTAAGGTTATCAGTCCCTAACCTAAATTATCACCAAGCGAGGTGGCGCAGTGGTTAGCACACTGGACTCGCATTCGGGAGGACGACGGTTCAATCCCGTCTCCGGCCATCCTGATTTAGGTTTTCCGTGATTTCCCTAAATCGCTTCAGGCAAATGCCGGGATGGTTCCTTTGAAAGGGCACGGCCGATTTCCTTCCCCATCCTTCCCTCACCCGAGCTTGCGCTCCGTCTCTAATGACCTCGTTGTCGACGGGACGTTAAACACTAATCTCCTCCTCCTCCTCCTAAATTATCCTAAGGACAAACACACACACCCATGCCCGAGGGAGGACTCGAACCTCCACCGGGACCAGCCGCACAGTCCATGACTGCGGCGCCTAAGACCGCTCGGCTAATCCCGCGCGGCACTGTTGAGGCCATCGCACTGCTCAACTGCAGAAAAACTGCGCCTTGTAGTACACAGGAGACGCCACACGACAGCAAATTGCCGCCGTTCAACTTTATTCTGCGGGTTCGTCAAGTCACCAATCACAGTGGGCAGCAGAGGGCTCAAATTAGCGCTCTGCGCTGCCGCACCACACTCCTCTCACTACATCGACCTAGGGCTCTGACACGGAGATCGATGCACGACACCCGTTACTAACAATCGTACCCTTGCATCGTCTGTCACAGGCAGCAAGATACCTGCTACTGCTCTTACGACGGCTGTTCAATGAACAATGACCACAATTTTTACGGCTATAATTTCTCGTGCTACAATTTAATCCTATGATATTCTGTTAGCTTAGCGTGCAAGAAATACGCTGGCCGGGATGGCCGAGCGTTTCTAAGCGCTACAGTCTGGAACCACGTGACCGCTATAGTTGAAGGTTCGAATCATGCCACAGGCATGGATGTGTGTCCTTAGGTTGGTTAGGTTTAAGTAGTTCTAAGTTCTAGGGAACTGATGACCTCAGAAGTTAAGTCCCATAGTGCTCAGAGCCATTTGAACCATTTTTGCAAGAAATACGCCGTAGTAGTTTCACTGTTGGGACTCCTGGTTCCAGCCTGTGAGAGGCAGGCAAGGTTAGACTTGTTCAGTATCGCCTACCGCTACAATGGAGGTAACACTCGAGGAACAACATGCGGCTTTGAAATGCTCCATTCGTCTCAACAAATCTTCAGCTGAGGCCTATACAATGTTACAGAAGGCCTATGCAGAGTCTGTTCTTCCCTACAGCACAGCTCGAAGGTGGTTTAAAATTTCAAAGGAAGGTCGACCCGGTACTCCAGTCACTGCTCTTACCGAAGAAAACATTAACACTGCTGCTGTCATTGTAAGAGAGGGTTGACGAATTTCCTTAAGATCAAATGGTTCAAATGACTCTAAGCGCGATGGGACTTAACATCTGAGGTTATCAGTACCCTAGATTTGTTGTTGTTGTTGTGGTCTTCAGTCCTGAGACTGGTTTGATGCAGCTCTTCATGCTACTCTATCCTGTGCAAGCTTCTTCATCTCCCAGTACCTACTGCAACCTGCATCCTTCTGAATCTGCTTACTGTATTCATCTGTTGGTCTTCCTCTACGATTTTTACCCTCCACGCTGCCCTCCAGTACCAAATTGATAATCCCTTGATGCCTCAGAACATGTCCTAACAACTGATCCCTTCTTCTAGTCAATGTTGTGCCACAAACTCATCTTCTCCCCATTTCTATTCAATACCTCCTCATTAGTTATGTGATCTACCCATCTAATCTTCAGCATTCTTCTGTAGCACCACATTTCGAAAGCTTCTATTCTCTTCTTGTCTAAGCTATTTATCGTCTATGTTTTACTTCCATACATGGCTACACTCCATACAAATACTTTCAGAAACTCGATGTTAATACATTTCTCTTCTTCACAAACGCTTTCCTTGCCATTGCCAGTCTACATTTTATATCCTCTCTACTTGAACCATCATCACTTATTTTGCTCCCCACATAGCAAAACTCCTTTACTACTTTAAGTGTCTCATTTCCTAATCTAATTCCCTCAGCATCACCTGATTTAATTCGACTACATTCCATTATCCTCGTTTTGCTTTTGTTGATGTTGATCTTATACCCTCCTTTCAAGACACTGTCCATTCCGTTCAACTGCTCTTCCAAGTCCTTTGCTGTCTCTGACAGAATTACAATGTCATCAGCAAACCTCAAAGTTTTTATTTCTTCTCCATGGATTTTAATACTTACTCCGAACTTTTCTTTTGTTTCCTTTACTGCTTGCCAAAAGTCTTGTTCCTCCTGCCACCGAACTTCACTCATTCCCACTATATCTAACTTTAACCTAGCCATTTCCCTACTTAAATTTTCGAACCTACCTGCCGACTAAGGGATCTGACATTCCACGCTCCGATCCGTAGAACGCCAGTTTTCCTTCTCTTGATAACGACGTCCTCTTGAGTAGTTCAAATGGTTCAAATGGCTCTGAGCACTATGAGACTCAACATCTTAGGTCATAAGTCCCCTAGAACTTAGAACTACTTAAACCTAACTAACCTAAGGACATCACACACACCCATGCCCGAGGCAGGATTCTAACCTGCGACCGTAGCAGTCCCGCGGTTCCGGACTGCAGCGCCAGAACCGCACGCCCACCGCGGCCGGCTGAGTAGTCCCCTCCTAGAGATCCGAATGGGGGACTATTTTACCTCCGGAATATTTTACCCAAGAGGACGCCATCATCATTTTATCATACAGTAAAGCTGCATGCCCTCGGGAAAAATTACGACTGTAGTTTCCCCTTGCTTTCAGCCGTTCGCAGTACCACAACAGCAAGGCCGTTTTGGTTAGTGTTACAGCCCCTAGACTTAGAACTACTTAAACCCAACTAACCAAAGGGCATCACACACATCCATGCCTGAGGCAGGATTCGAACCTGTGACAGTAGCAGCAGAGCGGTTCTGGACTGAAGCGCCTAGAACCACTCGGCCACAGCATCCGGCACCTAAGATCACTTTCTGAAATATTGAACATTTCATTGTGTGCCACAGACACGTTGGTGACAGAAAAATTACACTTGCCACGTGTTTGTGCGCGATGTGTTCCAAGACTGTCGATGCCCCAACAAAAGGACATTCGCCTGCGAGTCTGCATGCAGATAAGATCCGGTGGAGTTTCTTTCCAATGTACTCACTGCTGATGAAACTTGGCTACATCATTTTGATCCTGAGAGCAAACAGCAAAGCTCAGTGCGAAAATCTCTTTCATCACCAACCCCCAAAAGAGCAAAAGTGGTTGCTTCTGCTGGGAAAGTTATGGTCATTTGTTTCATTGATATTCATGGACTGGTTTATCAGAATGTTGTCCTTGCACACACATCAGTAGCGGGACAATACTCCAGGGATGTCCTGAAACAATTGCAGGTCCATATAAGGATCAAAAGACCACATCTCCGTGAAGCTGGCTGGATGCTGCACCACGATAAAGTGCAGCCGCATATTTCCAGTGTTGCTGCTGGATATCTTGCAAAAATCAAAGTGACGTTCATCCCTCATCCTCCCTATAGTCCAGATTTTACCCCATGTGATTTTTTTTCTATTCCCTAACATGAAGAAACGCCTTCGTGGGAGGCGTTGTCAGTCATCAGAAGCTGTGGTGAAGGCTGCAGAGGCGATTTTGAAGGACCTCTCAAAAATGGTTTCCAGCGTGCATTTGAAGATTGGCAGAAATGCTGGGACAAGCGCATCGCATTCATGGGAGGCTACGTTGAGAAGTACCATCAAAATTATGAGGATGAGTGAAGGTATGTGGCGCCGATATGAAACTTTCTGTCAGATTAAAACTGTGTGCCGGACCGAGACTCGAACTCGGGACCTTTGCTTTTCGCTGGCAAGTGCTCTACCATCTGAGCTAACCAAGCACGACTCACGCCCCGTCCTCACACCTTTACTTCTGCCAGTACCTCGTCTCCTACCTTTTAAACTTTCCAGAAGCTCTCCTGCGAACCTTGCAGAACTAGGTCCCCCAGGCTGAGGCTCAGCCATGTCTCTGCAACATCCTTTCTTTCAGGAGCGCTAGTTCTGGAAGGTTCGCAGAAGAGCTTCTGTAAAGTTTGGAAGGTAGGAGACGAGGTACTGGCAGAAGTAAAGGTGTGAGGACTGGGCGTGAGTCGTGCTTGGGTAGCTCAGATGGTAGAGCACTTGCCCGTGAAAATCAAAGGTCCCGAGTTCGAGTCTCGGTCCGGCACACAGTTTTAATCAGTTATAATCATTCTTTACTAAACAGCACTCGTACTACGCGACCCAACCATCGCAGAGGCTTCTTTTCCCTTGGCACTTTTTTTCCTCTGCTCTTCATAGCGCTACTCTTCGTTCAACCTTTGAACCAACCTACCTCCAGATGACCCCGTATTAATGGTTATCAGAACAAGGCATAGTGAACAATACGTGTCTTCTTTTACTACTGAAAGCTACTGGTAAGATCAGCTACGCAAAATATCTCTTTTCTGATTTCCTAAATCCCAAGAACGACTCTGCAAGTAGAGGATACTTTTGCTTGCCTGCAACAAGTACCAAACACAAAATTTCTGATTAGTCGGCCAAATTAATTTAAATACTAATTAATTAAGCTGATGAAAAAGGTCACCACCTCACAGATCATTTCATGTTTTAATAAACTACCAATCCACATATTGGATATACCACAACCAGGAAAAATTTTAAAAAATGGTTCAAATGGCTCTGAGCACTATGGGACTCAACTTCTGTGGTCATCAGTCCCCTAGAACTTAGAACTACTTAAACCTAGCCAACCTAAGGACATCACACGCATCCATGTCCGAGGCAGGATTCGAACCTGCGACCGTAGCAGTCCCGCGGTTCCGGACTGCGCGCCTAGAACCACTAAACCACCGCGGCCGGCAGGAAAAATTTAATTGAAACATTGCTGAGGGAGGTGAAAACTGACTGACTTTTAAGAATCCTGGTTAGGGAGACGAATGGCGCTGTGAGATGTAATAACAAAGAATTTAGCAATAATTCACATTTATATCCTCATTAACAGTAACACACACGCACAGAAGTTTATAATACAGTTACTTGGGTGCTAGCGTGTGCATCGACGCATCGTACATTATACAGAGCAGCACCTGGACCGACACATGTGTAGCAAGACTGCAAAATTACTAGATACAATTCATCGAGGTCACACACGCCACGTTCAAATTGGCCATTCACACAATGAAAGATAGTATTTAGGAAAAAATAGCTTCTCTATTCCACAAGTAAGCTCACTGGGTCATAGCACGACAGCCTTTAACGGTCGGTCTCAGAGAACAAAGTCCACTTCGAAAATTCCGTACAACTCAATAATTTCGTAAATAAGTTTACCAAACAAGAACACATCCACTCTGCCATGAAACTGAGACTTTAATTCGAACACGAGTTGTGTTTATCTCGAACTGGAGCCTCATGGTGTGCAAAGAAACACATGTGGTACACCAATGTATGGGGGAATGAAACACAAACTGAACGGTAAATTAAATAAAATTTGGCACAAGCATTCCACAAACCACACAACACATTCACACACACATCAAAAAATGTTTTGTATCACCTCGGTTACTAGAGCTCCGGCACCTGTATAGAAAATTGGAATAGAGATCAACATAAACATCAATTCCGCCCTTTTTCTTGCTCGTGAAAATCACACATTGCATGTTGGACCACCATAGGCGAGATCTTCAGAGGTGGTGGTCCAGATTGCTGTACTCACCGGTACCTCTAATATCCAGTAGCATATACTCGTGGATTGATGCATGCCTGTATTCGTCGTGGCATACTATCCACATGTTCATCAAGGCACTGTTGGTCCAGATTGTCCCACTCCTGAACGACGATTCGTCGTAGATCCCTCATAGTGGTTGGTGGGTCACGTCGTCCATGAACAGCCCTTTTCAAAGTATCCCAGGCATGTTCGATAGGGTTCATGTCTGCAGAACATCCTGGCCACTCTAATCGAGGGATCTCGTTATCCTGTAGCAATTCATTCACAAGATGTGCACATTGGGGGCGCGAATTCTCGTCCACGAATGTCTCGCCAATATGCTGCCGATACAGTTGTACTATCGGTCGGAGGATGTCATTCACGTATCGCACAGCCGTTACGGCGCCTTCCATGACCACCAGCGGCGTACGTCAGCACCACATAATGCCACACCAAAACATCAGGGACCCTGCACCTTGCTGTACTTGCTGGACAGTGTGTCTAAGGCGTTCAGTCTGACTGGGTTGCCTTCAAACACGTCTCTGACGATTGTCTGGTTGAAGGAATACGCGAGACTCATCGGTAAAGAGAAAATGATGCCAATCCTGAGCAGTCCATTCGGCATGTTATTGGGCCCATCTGTACTGCGCTGCGCAGTGTCGTGGTTGCAAAGATGGACCTCGCCATAGCCGTGGGGAGTCAAGCCACGTATCGTGCAGCCCATTGCGCATAGTTTGCGTCATAACACGACGTCCTGTGGCTGCACGAGAAGCATTATTCAACGTGGTGGGGTTGCTGTCAGGGTTCCTCTTAGCCATAATCCGTAGGTAGCGGTCATCCGCTGCAGTAGTAGTCCACGGGCGGCCTGAGCGAGGCATGTCATAGACAGTTCCTCTCTCTCTGTATCTCCTCCATGTCCGAACAACATCGCTTTGGTTCACTCCAAGACTCCTGGACACTTCCCTTGTTGAGAGCCCTTCCTAGCACAAAGAAACAATGCGGACGCGATCGAACCGCGGTACTGACCGTCTAGGCATGGTTAATCTCCAGACAACACGAGCCGTGTACCTACTTCCTGGTGGAATGATTGGAGCTGATCGGCTATCGGACCCCCTCCTTCTAATACGCGTTGCTCATGCATGGTTTTTTTTACGTCTTTGCGCCGGCTTAGTGGCATCTCTGAACAGTGAAATGGACTGTGTATGTGGTACAGTATCCACAGCCAACGTCTATCTTCAGGAGTCCCGGGAACTGGGGTGATGCAAACTTTTTTTGATGAATGTATTACGGATTTGTTAAAACATTAAACAAGTGCTTCATTTCTTGCATCTCTCTGGCTATACTCGTCGAACGATGTGATCCATAATATCTGCACACGTCGTATCTGTAGAATAGCGCTGAATCCTGCGCCAGTGACGAAAGAGGAAGCTCTGTGTGGCTGTTGGCACGACTGCGCTACACAGGGAACGATTTGTTGGGTGGAGTGGTCTAGGGCTCGGCCGTCGCGTCGTCCTACCCGCCCGACATCCGACAGGGGAAGTTCGTCAGTCGGTCGGTCGGTCGGTCGGTCGGTCAAACCGCGTACACTCATCCAATTTGTCGGTCGGCTGGTATATTGCCGCGCGTGTAGGGCTCTTTCGCAGAACAAATTAAATTTCATAAATAGCTCTTGCCTCGAAACCTTTTCACTGCGTCATTCGTTCTTTTGGAAATGCGAAGTCATCAGAGCAGTTGGCAGCACTGACTGCGTGGCACTGTTCTGCGATAGCCACTCTGCGTGCCATTCGATTTGACACAGCGGTAGTAAGCGGTGTGAGGTGATACACAGTGCTGCATGTAGATCGTTTGCCGCCTCAACCGAATTAATAAGGTAGGTAGTACCTTTTTTGTCCTTGCGCGTGCTTCAGAGTTACTTCACGTAGCGACGGTACTTTTCTGTTATTTATTTCACCGTCGATGCTACATGGGTCAATATTTTAAATAATTACTCGTGAATTTATCAAAATTGCTACGTATATTCCTAACTATAGCTGTAGTCTCGTAAATCCCGCTAGTTGACAGATTTCAGGTACGAAAACTGTAGCGTCAACTGGAATGGACGTGTTTTGTGCTCTCGCCATTTTGATGAGAACACTTGAAACGGAATGTAATGCTGTACTTCCACGAATCTGCTGAAAAATCCTTCTGAGTAAGGAATAACGGGGTGATATTTGCATCAGACGAATAAAAACGTGCTATTATGTATTACATATTTTCTGTATTTAGCCAGAACTTTCAATTTTTGTGACGGGAAGGTACGCTTTATATATCAAAGTACCTTTAAATGTAGCGCGAAAATCAGCCTTTCAACCCAACCTAGAGATAGAGCTATGTTACAGGTTGGTCTGTCACCACAACCACAATTTGGATTGGCTGTGGAATGGGGCAGGGGGAATGGGGGGGGAGGGATGTGTGTGGTGTGTCCTCAAATCGCACTAGCCAATACATGATGGAAGCCATATCTTTCGCAGGGGAACAAAACGTTTTCCTTCGAAGTGTACTGGATAACACAGCACTTCAATCAGTGCTTGGTGTAAGAACTTCGTATTACTTATTACTGTGGTCTACTGTTGCGGTCACCGGTTGAGATGGTACCACTGTGCGTTTTTGAGAGTTCCTGAACGCACAGTAACATCATAAACAGCACATTTTAGCAGCACAGCACACATTTCGGAAACCACTAGTAATAGCGCTTGGCTGCGTATACATTTAGTCAAATATGGCGTCCGCTCAGTTAGCTTCCAGTGATGTACTCAAATGCGTCGTGTTGCGGCTGGCCACATTACAATTTCTATTTTGTCTTCAGACTATTTTAGAATGAAGTTTGTGGTGTCAAACTGTTGCATAGTCACGTCAGATTAGGCTGTCCCGTTTCAACTTTATCTTAACTATGTAAGTAGGCTGTTTAGGTTTTTTTATTGGTAACGCCACCTCTGTATGAAAACCACTGGCTGTGCTGTGTGCAGTCTGTGGCTGCTTTGCATTGTTCTAATACTCGCCATTGTAGTGTTAAGCAGCTGGCTGTGAACAGCGCGTAGCGTTGCGCAGTTGGAGGTGAGCCGCCAGCAGTGGTGGATGTGGGGAGAGAGATGGCGGAGTTTTGTAATTTGTCATGAACTGATATATATATTATGACTATTAAGGTAAATACATTGTTTGTTCTCTATCAAAATCTTTCATTTGCTAACTATGCCTATCATAGTGCCTTCAGTAGTTTGAATCTTTTATTTAGCTGGCAGTAGTGGCGCTCGCTGTATTGCAGTAGTTCGAGTAACCAAGATTTTTGTGAGGTAAGCGATTTGTGAAATGCATAGGTTAATGTTAGTCAGGGCCATTCTTTTGTAGGGATTTCTGAAAGTCAGATTGCGTTGCGCTAAAAATATTGTGTGTCAGGTTAAGCACAGTCCTGTATAAATTGTTTAAAGGGGACGTTTCATATGTCGACCCTTAGCCGAGGATACCTCACTGGAATCTTCTGATTTTTTCCTTGTAGTTTGGGTAATTAGCGTAGATTTTGTTTATTTCTAGCGCGTAACTGTAGAGAGAATCTCCTTTGTAGTTGCAGTTTTTCATTGTTGTACAGTAAAACAGTTGTAGCATGCATGCAGTTTTACACCAAGTATTTCTCAGCAACGCGGGCAGTTAACTAGATATTTTTTCAGTGCTATGTTAATATGTTCTTATTTTTGCTCTTCAAATTGTGCTTTTCTGTGTTATCGTGTGAAATATTGTGACAATAATGGCGTGTGAAAAATGTAACACTAGGCTCCAAAGTAAACTGAGAAATGACAGCGAAGACGAAAGCAGTGTGTTAGCGCCACCGTGTAATGAATTAACTAATGTTTAAAGTAGTAATTTGGTAATTGTGCATAGGGAAATGAAGCGGGCGGCAAACAATGGCGTAGGCAGTGAAACAGTTAGTGAACAGGGAAGCATTATCGATCGATCCCTCGGCAACAGCTCGCCTCAGGAATCCGAAATGACAGGACACAATTTTGCAAATACCGTAGGTTCAGGTTTTGGGTCCTCACCGTTTTCGCAAATAAGTCAAGACACATTTTCTGCTTGTCAAAATGTAAATGCTGCCGGTGCAACTTCACTGCCGAAAAGCACTGTGCAACATGTTTCAGACACCAGTGCATTGTTATTACAGTTAATGCAACAAATGGGACAAAGGCTACAAAAGTTAGACACAACGCTTGAACAAAATCAGAAACAAATGGGGCAAAATCTTCAAAAGTTAGACACGATGGAACAAAATCAGAGACAAACACAGCAACAGCTTCAAAAGTTACTCATTGGAACAAACTCTTGAACAAACACGTGAAGATTTAACTACTGAGTTACATAACATTGAATCGAAATGTCAAAAAGTCTGTAATGACGTAAAAACTCAAATTTGTGAGCATTTTCAACCTATTTTTTCGCGGCATGAAAATGCATTACAGAATCACGAAGCAGCCATAAAAGAACTGCAAACTATTGTTCATGAAAATCATGAGACCTTGCAAGCTAAATTTGACTCAGTTGCATCTACCGATTCGGTTACGGAACTTGCAAAAACTCAGGAAAACTTAAAGGACACAGTAGATACTCTGAAACTGGTTCAGAAAAACACACTGAGGAAATAAGTACACTATCGGAGAAAGTAGCCGAACATTCGGATCAGTTCACTAATTTATCTACGAAGGTAGATGATAATCTGAATGACACAAAACCGGTAGTCTTTAATGACACAGAAGAGAGCGAACAAATTAGGAAACTGAAACAAAATCTGAATCAAATTAATACGCAACACCAAAGAGAAATTCGGGAAGTACAAGATCAGCTGACTCAGGTAATACAAGAATTACGTATTTCAGAGGACACTCGCGCTCCGACACGGGAAGAGGGACATAGAAATACGGAACAACCACAAAATAATAACACAAACACTTCGGAAATTATGAAAGAAATTGGCAAGGCGCATTAGATTTTGAGATGGAACCGCCGACACGACGTAACAATGACCGATATGCTACTCGCCGACACGATGATTTTGACTATAAGCTGTTCATTACTACAAGTAAATTCTAAACGTTTAAGAATTCTGCCAACGACATTCATCCACAAGCGTGGCTTCATCAATTCTCTCATTGTTTTCCTCCCAACTGGTCATTGGAGCACAGGTTAGAATTTATGTGTGGCTACTTGGAGAATGAACCAGCTGTAAGAATGTGATCGGTCATTCACGATTGTCACAATGAAGGAGATTTTTATCATGCCTTCCTCTCAGCATATTGGTCTCAAGCTACACAAGACCGAGTAAAACATAGCATCATAATGATGAAACATTTCGAACAATCTGAATTTTCCAGTCTTGTGAAATATTTTGAAGACATGTTGCACAAGAATCAGTACCTGCCAAACCCATACAGCCCCTCAGAACTCATCTGCATTTGCTTAATCAAATTGCCTGAACATTTACGACATATTATTTTGGCAGGACGTTGCAAAGACGACATTGAAGCTTTTCAGGGACTCTTACAAGAATTAGAAATTGACACACAGTCGCGGGATGCGAAAACAGGAAAACAATTACTACAGGTCACATCCGTCACAATTCCATGACGACAGAAACAATAACTGGACATGACAGGTCTATTCTTTCAACGTAGATCGTGACCAAAACAGACAGCACCCATATGACAAACGTTGGCAGAGTAGTAATAATTACAGGGAAAGATCACCTCTCCGCGGTAATGACTATCACAGAGACAATCAGAGAAACAGATAATTTGGGAACCAAAATAATTATTATCAAGGGGGACAGAATAACTTTAGACGCAACGGTCCAGCGCGCAGTTACGATTCGGGGAGAAATTCTCCACCACGTGACTGACAAGAAAGAAACTGTGACATCTACCGACATGACGACAGACGATATGATCGTAACGACAGACCTGAATTGCATCAGAACTGGCGGGATTCAAACAGAGCAGGGCCCTCTCGAGGAGGTGAATTTGTAGAAGTTAGGTCTCCAAACCCCAATAACGACGTGCGCCAACAAAGAGACAATAGGCAATGACTCATACCGCTGGCAGCCACAAAACGTACGTATGAAACTAAGATGCAGCTGCCGTAGCTAGTAATTACGTAAAAATGGAAGATATTAGGGACATCTTACTCCAGGAACACGACGTAAAACATAACAACATTGAATATCCTGTGATTCACATTACAGTAAATGACGTAAAATTTACGGCAGTACTTGACTCTGGCAGTCCCATTTCGGTAATTAGTGAAACAGCCTTTAGCAAATGTAACAAATCGAACGATTGCCCCACACTTCCGTTACGTAAGATTAAATTACAAGGTGCAATCTTTGGAAAAAGTGTAGATGTACGCCAACAAACCAACTTAGAATTCTTTTGTCAAAGCCACAGCTTCTCTATGAGCTTTCTTATTGTTCCATTATTGTCGACGGAAATTAGATTGGGAGTAGACTTTTTGAATGAATACAAAGCAATCTTAAACTTTCACGATGCTGAAATAAGTTTAGAGAAAGAAGGTAAGTCAATAGCTTTGAAATTTGAAGATTGGCTCTCAAACCATGATGAGGAAATTAATCGGCTTTACCTTCTGTTAGACAACAGTTCGGAGTTTTCTATGGAACTAGACACTAACAATCACTCTGCAAGTACTGACAGGGATGATATCGACGACATATTTGATACTAATGAGTTAATTCAAAATAAAATTCAAACAATTGAGAACTGTAATGACATTGATAGGCAGGACCTTTTTGAGATTTTACTAGCACATTCCACAGTTTTTACTCACAAAACAGGAACAATCAAGGGATTTCAATACCAATTTCGTGTTCGTGAGCATACTAAATTTTGTGTTAGACCATACGTAATTCCAGCACATTATAGGGACCGTGTTAGAATAGAAATACAATCTATGCTTAATGAGGGCATTATTGAGCCTGCAGTAAGCTCATACAACAATCCATTACATGTCGTCGAGAAGAAAAATGGATCGATCAGACTTGTCTTAGATTCGAGACAAATCAATACTATCATCATTCCTGAAACAGACAGGCCGCAAACGTTGGAAGAACTTCTTCAAAATTTTAATGGCGTAAAAGTGTTGTCTTCTATTGATCTCAGATCCAGCTTTTATCAGATCGAACTTCATCCAGAATGTAGAAAATACACAGCTTTCCTTTGTTTCGGCGTTTGTTATCAGTTTCGGAAACTTCCTTTTGGTTTGAACATTTCTTCAGCAGCATTCATTCGCGGGCTAAATTCCATATTACCTGAGTTCTTAAAACGTCACATCACCTTATATGTGGACGATATTCTAATAGCAGAAGCTTCATGGGAACAACATAATCGCATCCTCAACAGTTTGTTACGTATTTTTGCAGAATCTGGAATTACAGTTAACTTGGAAAAGTCTGAATTCGGTAGGTCAAAGGTGAGGTTTTTGGGACATATTATTTCTTCTGAAGGCATTCAGCCGGATCCTGAAAAGTTAGAAGCAATCACAGCCATTCCAGTTCCATCCACAAAAAAAACAAGTCCACCGTTTTCTAGGTCTCGTAAATTTTTACCGTCGTTTCCTGAATATGCAAATTCTTGTTGCACCAAAACTTTGTTCTCTCACTGGAAAAAATACTATTTGGAACTGGGACGAACAAGCACAGTTGGAATTCAATTCTTTGAAAGAATTGCTACTTAACACGCCAATACTAGCACATCCAGATCTGTCACAAGATTTCTGCCTTAGCACGGATTCTTCTAAAGTCTGTCTTGGTGCCCATTTATTTCAAGAAGCCACAGAAAATGACACTACTGTTCAGAAAACCATTGCTTTTGCTAGCCGAGTGCTAACAAAATCTGAAAAAATTATTCCGTTACTGAATTAGAAGCTTTAGCTATCGTTTGGGCATTTAACAAATTCCGTTTCTTTCTTTCTGGTAAGCACGTAAAAGTATACAGTGATCATCGTGCATTACAATTTCTTATGTCTTCAAAATTAAATCATGACAGGTTAAAACGTTGGGCTTTGTTTCTGCAAGAATTCAGCTTCACAATAGTCTACATTCCCGGCAAGGAGAACATTGTTGCGGACGCACTGTCGCGTGCGCCGGCTGGCTCAAAGAAAAATAACATAGACGCTAACCTTGAGAAAAATTCCAGTATTCTTTACCGACGTATACCACATAATTGCGTTGAAGTTGAAACTCTGCGTACTAGGAAGAGTAAAGGTTTACACCACATTTCACATGTAAAACCGTTTATTGAAAGACAATCTGCTTTTTAACTTTGTCTTTGCCATATAACTTTTCACTTTACGTTACTAGTATGCTTTGTCAGACTTAGAATCTGTTAATATGCAACAATGTTTGAAGTTAAATATCCAGTCAAGAACCAAGAGAACTTATTTAAACAGAAATTACGAATGCATTGTTATTGTGAACAGACGACACAGAGTTTTTGTGTGTGTACATTCTTGCTTGTTAGTTGCTTGATTACGTAACGACTATAAGGCTCACGTACTTAGAACATTTACCAGTACTGCTAATGAGATTTTAATGCAACATTTTGGTTTACTTGAAAATACATTCTGGATTTAAAGTACTTTCTGTGGAATTAATGATGACTTAGCATTTGGTTTCTTTGACAGATACACGATTATATCACGACGCTACTAATGAGTGACCATTTACAATGTTGCTTTTGCGGTGTTTCTGTTTTATATCTGCACAGTTTTTCTGAATTATTCTGGAAAGTAAAACATGTTTTAGTAATAACTTTTGTGGTATAGCTACAATGAGACAGCTTTTTCGTAGCACAACAATACGTTACAGCACAGTACTTTCTTCATCACGGCAATAAGCGTAATAACTAAGATATCTATACGCAAAGCATTTCACTTTTGTTCATCTTGAGGTAAGTACATTGGCTTCTACAGAACTTAGCTTTCGGAGGACAATAACTACGACATTTCCACAGAGATTATCTTACAACAAGACGCACATTTAGCGCTACAGTACACGTATTTGAGTGATTAATTTTGTACTTAAAACATTTATTTTTAAAAATATTTGAAGTACAATGCTACAAAGTTTTTCCGTGATACATTTCATTCCATTGCAATAATCTGTAACACCTGGGAGTATAATTACATTGATCCTCAGGGGGGTACACGCCTACTTTGTATACCATGTGTTTGGCAAGCACAAGGAGCCCTAGCTAATATGGTATTTGCTTATACAACTTTACACATCGGTACCATATTTCTCTAACACACAAATTACACAGCTAACTGATCATTTAACAGAGAGATAAACATTTTTTTTTACTACGTCAGTGACACATGTTTACGCAATTACACAGTTGTGTAACTTCACACTTATGAAATTGTATTTTGTCTGTACTTTGTGAACTGTTCATATTTTTTCGGAACCATTGTGATACTATGAGAGCTTTGAATGATGTATTCGGTAAGGGAGCATGATTTTAAAGTACGTTTGAGGTAGATGACACTATTGAAATGAGCAGAGAATTTTTTTTAGGTTTTGACATTATTGCAGAAAGCTACGACATTTTTGAGATTTGACTGAGGTGTTATGACGACGATGTGTATTATGCTGCTGAGGTATGTTTATGATCAATAAGATGATGCTACTGTATATGAGGAATTTGATTATGCTACGTATTTATTATAATGAAATATTGAGGAAGTGTCGACGAATAAGGTAAGGAATAATGAGTAGTGGTTAGGGACTCTGGTTTGTGAAAAAGGTCATTGGAAACCAAGAATCGTACTTTAAGAGTTATGAAATGTATGTAAATGCGTGAATGTATTACAATGCCGACGAAAATTTTTTGGACACTGTTATATCAATAAGATTTTGTTTCTACAGATTTGTAACGCAAATTTTTGACCTGTGAAATTTTTTATATGAGACTGCCACTGTAGCGGAAACTGGTGTCGTAAATATTTCGTTAAGAAAGGTAAGTTACCTTGACGTAATGCGTTTTTGGCTCCCAGCCGAGAGGTAGTCGTCTGACAAAAGAAAGCCATTAGGTGGAGAAAAAAAGAGGCCATTATCCTCGCCATTGACATTCCTTTAGAGAAAGCATCGCAAATACGACACGCTCATTACTTGGAAAGATACATCTGCACACCTGATTATGACAAGCGTCTTTCTACGAGAGTTGAGAGAATTTCTACTAACTTATGAAATGTCACATGACTATTGAATGATATTTTAATGCTTTGCTTTTCATAGTTGCTTATTTCATTTGATATCTAGTTTCCAGCTGTGTTGCAGCATTGCTTTTATAAAATAAAATGCATTTGCTAATGTGAACACTTTCTGTCAACAGATCTATTAAATAATAATTTTGTAATCCACATTCTTAAAAAAAAGAGCACTTGGAAAGGAAAGAACAATAAGAAGGGACTAATAACAGTAACTGCACACATAATTTTCTTTTCAAGTACATGGTAATATTTTTTTTTACAATAAGTTGTTGTGGTGCACCACTTTAATTACATAGACATTAAGATGTGAATAGACATTTCCCTTATCTGCATTGTTGTCTTTAGTGTAATATTTTTCTGCTTGATCTTTGCCATGCTTAGGTATTAGTTATAGCATTTGCTGCTGCTGTTTGCCAGGCATAGTGCTACTGAATTTTAATTTGTTACTCTTCTAAGCCAGTTTACTACTGATTTATTTTTCTTGTTTGCTGCACATTGCCTTATGTCAGTTGTAATATTGCAATTGCTTTGCTAATTTCTATAATGCTGCTTGCTTCGCAAATCTGCATTTTTCTTCATTGCTGTTTGCGTTAATTGTTTTGTGCTGCTGCATTGTCTCGTCCCTTAGTTTAGCATCTGAGCTCAGTAGATTTAAGTTAGCTTAAGAGGGGTAGACTATATAAGAAACTGACTATGGAGAATAGGGAAAGAATGCATTGAGAAGTTATATGAAAAAGATTTGGGCCAAAATGAGTATTGTACAATGAGAAATAATTATCTTGAAAGAAATATGAATAGAATACAGGAAGGAGGTATAGATAGGACTTTTTGGGAATAATGATGAATGAAGGGAGATCTCAAAGAAGTAAAGAAAGTTTTGTTTGCAAAATACTGCAGTAAAACAAACCCTGTCTTTTCCCCCTGTGTTATTCTGGTATATGTTTGTGTACTCTTGTATATTTGTGTTTTTCCTGTCTTTATGTGTTTAGCTGATGTTGTTCTGTTGTAGAATTTTTCTAATACTGTGTTATTTACTTTGTAAAGATGTTTAGACATTATTTATTCAGTTTTGTTGCTCATATGTGAAGTTGTTGTTTCCAAAGCTATTCTGATCTTTTATGTATTTACTTATGTCATAATTCGTATTTACTTATGTCATAATTCCTGTAACACTGATGTATCTGTTTATTTCTATTCTGTTGTAAAGCCTGTACTACAAATGTTATCTGTACTATTATGTTCTTTAATGATGTATTTTGTACCTTTGTAATTGTATCTTCATGTTGTACATTTATAATTGTAATTGACACCAGTTCATCAAATTAAGTAACTTGTAAGTTACATTTCACTGCACACGTTTCTGTTGGTCATAGTATATGGACAATATGTGAGAAGTAGGGACTGTTAGTGTTTGCACGTGTGTTAATAATTCAGCAAGGGACTGGATAACAGCATTGCTGGTTCTAAGGACATTTCAAACAAATTTTTTGTGAGTGCATGAGTGGTGGTTTATGGACTTGCTATACTGTCCGCAAGACTCTTCGATGGTGATTGTGTACCTGCACAGTCGCAACAGATGGTTGCTGGCCGTCTCTACAAGGACTACAGTGGGTCTGCACCTTTGATGACCCACCAGTACCATTATTTCTACAAGGACTACAGTGGGTCTGCACCTTTGCTGACTCACCAATACCGTAATCTCTACAAGGACTACAGTGGGTCTGCTCTGTGATGACCTAACTACCAATATTCTTCAAAATGTCGACTGACTCTGCTGTGGGTTTGCTCTGTTGTGGACCAATACCTGTCTGCATGTCAAGAGTCAGGACAACACTACTTCTTCAAGATTGCATGGAAATCCACTAATTCCGTGTGCAGTTTCTTTTACTGCTCAGACTTTGAGGAAAACACTGCAATGTTACTATGATGAATGATCAGGACTGTCTTTATGGACTGTGAGAAAATTTTAGCTTTTGACCAACAATGTATCAATAAGTGTGTGCATTTGATATCTTTGTTATTGTAATTATGAAAAATTTTATCAACTCATTATTGGTCACTGCCCAAAACAATTTGTAAAATTTTTTGTGGGGAGCATGGGGGCTATGTAAGTAGGCTGTTTAGGTCTTTTTTATTGGTAACGCCACCTCTGTATGAAAACCACTGGCTGTGCTGTGTGCAGTCTGTGGCTGCTTTGCATTGTTGTAATACTCGCCATTGCAGTGTTAGGCAGCTGGCTGTGAACAGCGCGTAGGGTTGCGCAGTTAGAGGTGAGCCGCCAGCAGTGGTGGATGTGGGGAGAGAGATGGCGGAGTTTTGTAATTTGTCATGAACTGATATATATATATTATGACTATTAAGGTAAATACATTGTTTGTTCTCTATCAAAATCTTTCATTTGCTAACTATGCCTATCATAGTGCCTTCAGTAGTTTGAATCTTTTATTTAGCTGGCAGTAGTGGCGCTCGCTGTATTGCAGTAGTTCGAGTAACCAAGATTTTTGTGAGGTAAGCGATTTGTGAAATGCATAGGTTAATGTTAGTCAGGGCCATTCTTTTGTAGGGATTTCTGAAAGTCAGATTGCGTTGCGCTAAAAATATTGTGTGTCAGGTTAAGCACAGTCCTGTATAAATTGTTTAAAGGGGACGTTTCAACTATTGCTGTTAGTGCAGGCTTAGATGAATTACCAGATGGGTGTAGAGTTTCTTAAGGTGCAAACTTTCACACCTTTTGTCGTACCTAGAATGCTGAATGTCAAGAGTTTCGTCTTCCGTTATTGTTAATAATCGCTTTTCGAAAAACTGACTGCGTCGTTAGCTTGATAACAAGCAATCCGAGGTAGAACTTGTCGACATCTGGCAGCTACCAAAGTACATGGACGTGTATTGTTTCTCCGATAGCGAAAGGTAGACAGGATGTATTTCTACTTCTACAAATCTTAAATTTGCTCTTCTTAGCGCTATGAGGCAACAAATGGTGTTTGCTTAATTTAGCGGGCGCAATGACGGACATTGGTTCGTTAAACATCGTAGTGAAAATAAACGACGCCATAACGAAATAAAAAAACGTGCGCGGTATGCACAGAACGAAGCGCAAACAAATTTTTCTCAGGTTTCTACGCATCCACCAACAGGGAACAGTTGCAGAATCCGGGAAAGACCATACTATAGGCGAATCGGTTTTCAACTAATGCGCTTGAGTAAGAGGGACAGTATTTCGCATTATGTGATTTCACACTTAACAATATAACCGATCCTACTCAGCATAAATTCTGACATCACGTATCATTCAGGGCACGCAACGATACCAATATTAGGCTACATGGTAGCTAAAGATGTATCGTAAGAGCTTTCGTTGAAGTGCGTGCAAGGATAAATACTAAGACTAAAAAAGCTTCATCCTAAACAAGACTAATAAACCAACTGAATATTATTATTCCTTAGACATTCAAAACAGCAGTGCTTCTCATACACAGCTGCAATTAAGTGTAATTTTTCCCGAAACCAACGAAAATACGATAAATAGCGCTATAAAGAAATTTAAATCAAAATATGCACAAAGACGTGACGTCACAGCTTCCTAAAGTACGAGTTGGCGCATCCGCCCTTTTCTTTCCCAGTTCTCTGAAGTGTAAACGTTCTGCGATGCTATAGCATTTGCGTCACGGCACTTTAGCGCTAAATTATGAATGGTTGTGCTGCCACAAACTGTTCTAACAATTCTAGAAGTGGATTTAGAATGATTAGTTTCCTAAAAGATTCGAAGAGAAGAAAACTCTCGTTGCGAAAACTGAGAACGTGAGCGGAGCGCACAGTTATGTACTGTAGGTAAATAATACTTATAATAACCTGAAGCAATATTTAATAGTAAAAATACTGATAGTCTTAAGAGATTCTGCCCGTAGGGAATTAGCAGTCCCAAAATATAACGCGGGAAGAGATTCCAAACATACAGTATTTACAATACAATGTGTGTCTTATACACTCCTGGAAATTGAAATAAGAACACCGTGAATTCATTGTCCCAGGAAGGGGAAACTTTATTGACACATTCCTGGGGTCAGATACATCACATGATCACACTGACAAAACCACAGGCACACAGACACAGGCAACAGAGCATGCACAATGTCGGCACTAGTACAGTGTATATCCACCTATCGCAGCAATGCAGGCTGCTATTCTCCCATGGAGACGATCGTAGAGATGCTGGATGTAGTCCTGTGGAACGGCTTGCCATGCCATTTCCACCTGGCGCCTCAGTTGGAGCAGCGTTCGTGCTGGACGTGCAGACCGCGTGAGACGACGCTTCATCCAGTCCCAAACATGCTCAATGGGGGACAGATCCGGAGATCTTGCTGGCCAGGGTAGTTGACTTACACCTTGTAGAGCACGTTGGGTGGCACGGGATACATGCGGACGTGCATTGTCCTGTTGGAACAGCAAGTTCCCTTGCCGGTCTAGGAATGGTAGAACGATGGGTTCGATGACGGTTTAGATGTACCGTGCACTATTCAGTGTCCCCTCGACGATCACCAGTGGTGTACGGCCAGTGTAGGAGATCGCTCCCCACACCATGATGCCGGGTGTTGGCCCTGTGTGCCTCGGTCGTATGTAGTCCTGATTGTGGCGCTCACCTGCACGGCGCCAAACACGCATACGACCATCATTGGCACCAAGGCAGAAGCGGCTCTCATCGCTGAAGACGACACGTCTCCATTCGTCCCTCCATTCACGCCTGTCGCGACACCACTGGAGGCGGGCTGCACGATGTTGGAGCGTGAGCGGAAGACGGCCTAACGGTGTGCGGGACCGTAGCACAGCTTCATGGAAACGGTTGCGAATGGTCCTCGCCGATACCCCAGGAGCAACAGTGTCCCTAATTTGCTTGGAAGTGGCGGTGCGGTCCCCTACGGCACTGCGTAGGATCCTACGGTCTTGGCGTGCATCCATGCGTCGCTGCGGTCCGGTCCCAGGTCGACGGGCACGTGCACCTTCCGCCGACCACTGGCGACAACATCGATGTACTGTGGAGACCTCACGCCCCACGTGTTGAGCAATTCGGCGGTACGTCCACCCGGCCTCCCGCATGCCCACTATACACCCTCGCTCAAAGTCCGTCAACTGCACATACGGTTCACGTCCACGCTGTCGCGGCATGCTACCAGTGTTAAAGACTGCGATGGAGCTCCGTATGCCACGGCAAACTGGCTGACACTGACGGCGGCGGTGCACAAATGCTGCGCAGCTAGCGCCATTCGACGGCCAACACCGCGGTTCCTGGTGTGTCCGCTGTGCCGTGCGTGTGATCATTGCTTGTACAGCCCTCTCGCAGTGTCCGGAGCAAGTATGGTGGGTCTGACACACCGGTGTCAATGTGTTTTTTTTCCATTCCAGGAGTGTAGTATATTGAGTCATTAATCAAATACAAGCCACGATCGCTGAAAACTTTTATTTATTCGACCTTCTCCGGCCGAATTACGCCTAAACTGCCGTCATCGGATCTGTATCACAATAGTAATTATAACACTTAAGAGCTATCTGCTATTTTTAAGTTGAAAGCTCGCCATTCCCACTATTGGCATTTCGCAATAACAGCACGTAACTTAAAACATTAAGCCCTTGGGATGATAGGGTTTAGGTTACTTCAAGAGCTATACTGAGTCTAATTGTGCCGAAAACGATCTAAGTAAAATGTTACGCGATCTTGGCTTGTATTTCAACGATGTCACCGATATCAGATCGCCGCCCTGAAGTCACAATGACGAACGCTGATACTGACAGTGCCTATGCAGTAATGTTCCTTGCTGTCTATAGGATTAGTGGGCCTGACTATGTAGGACTGTATCTTGAAATGGGCATTTGGTATAAACAGATAGGTACCGCAGATCATTCAAGAAAGGCTAATGTACAAAAATATAACATTTTACCCTATGTCAACTTCAGCCATTTTTCGTATTTACACACAACTTGTGCTTCACGTTGGAGAAGGAATTGTGTAGTGTGTGTTAAATGCGTTCTTGTGTCCTGTAAATTTATCGAAGCAAGCCTTCATTCGAAGTGCGGTGTTTGGTGAGTTTCGTATTTACGCTTGGTTGTTGCCGAAATATGCACTTTAGATGCAGCCTCGCCAACTCGTACTTACAGGAGCTTAGTATATGATCTAATAAACGTCATTGTGGAATATTTAATTTGAATTCCGCGATTCTGTCACAGAAATATACATGCATCTTTATTCTTCATTCGGACAGCAAAGAAAAACAGAAATATGCCAATAAAACGCGATATTTTTGTCTAATCCACATATCGATGTAAACATGAGCGGAATGAAAGCTCAAAATAGCACTATCTAATGCTCTATGTAGGATCTCCGAAAATATTTCAGAAAACTTGACCAAAACACCACAGTTAGCATAAGTTATGTGTTGTTTAGCAATCGTTGGGAAACAAAATGGTGGATGCGCCAGCCTATGTTTTCAGGAGCTCTAGCATCCATTATTACGTAGCTAGCCAAAGCCGACCGCTACTAGCCTACTGCCGACTCCACATCATCGATAGTAAATCAATTAAAGTGCCTGGCAGAGGGTTCATCGAACCACCTTCACAATTCTCTATTACTCCAATCTCGTATAGCGCGCGGAAAGAATGAACACCTATATCTTTCCGTACGAGGTCCAATTTCCCTTATTTTATCGTGATCGTTTCTCCCCATGTAGGTCGGTGTCAACAAAATATTTTCGCATTCGCAGGAGAAAGTTGGTGATCGGAATTTTGTGAAGATTCTGTCGCAACGAAAAATGCCTCTTAATGATGCCCAGCCCATATCCTGTATTATTTCAGTGACACTCTTTCCATATTTTTCTACAATACAAAACGTGTTGCCCTTCTTTGAACTTTTTCGATGTACTGTCAGTCCTATCTGGTAAGGATCCCACACCGCGCAGCAGTAGTCTAAAAGACGGATAACCGTACTATAGGCAGTAAGTAGATATGTTACATTTGAAGTTCTTGCCAATAAAACGCAATCTTTAGCCTTCCCCACATTTTCTGTGTGTTCCTCCCAATTTAAGTTGTTCGTTATTGCAATTCGTAGGTCTTTAGATGAATTTACGGCCTTTATATTAGACGGACTTATTGTGTAACCGCCTAAGACAGCTGCTCAGATTATCTCCCAAATCGTGTATATAGATAAGGAGTAGCAAAGGGCCTATAACATTACCTTTGGGAATAGCAGAAGTCACTTCTGTTTTACTCGATGACTTTTTGTCAGATACCACAAACTGTGACCTCTGACAGGAAGTCACAAATCTATTCACATAACTGAGAAGATATTCCATAAGCACGCAGTTTCACTACAAGCCGCTTGTGTGGTACAGTGTCAAAAGCCTTCTGGAAAACCAAAAATACGGAATCGATCTGAAATCGCCTGTCAGTAGCACTCAGCACTTCATGCGAATAAAGAGCTAGTTTCACATGAACTTTGTTTTCTAAACCCATGTTGACTGTGTATCAACAGTTTTCTTAGAATTAATTGATAATAGTAGTTGAAAAATCTTGGTTGCCATTTTAGTTTTTTATTTATAAACTACGCGTTTCATCTTATTTACTCATCTTCAGGCTGATCTTAATTTGGTATTCCTTAGGACGATCCTTCAGTGTAGCTAAGGGACACCATCGAGTACATCAGACCATCATCGACTTCGTTAACCTTGGTAAATACTTTCTAGATGGACACGAGTAACTCAATGACCTGCATAACGCATTCAGCTCCTGTGAAGGCGATGATGGCCTGATGTACTCGACGATGCCTCTTAGCGACACTATCTAAAGGATCGTCCTAAGAAATACCAAATTAAGATCAGCATGAAGATGCCTAGATAAGGTGAAACGCGTAGTTGACAAAAGAACTAAAATTGCAACCAAGACTGTTTCCCACTAATACTACTAAACACAGAATTGCTGATTCATGCCACAGATGGATTGGAAGAATTTCTGAAATTCATAATGTTCGAACACAATGTGTGTTCCAGAATCCTGCTGCATATCGACGTTAATGATATGGGCCTGTAATTAAGTGGATTACTTCTACCACCTTTCTTGAATATTGGTGTGACCTGTGCAACTTTCCAGTCGTTGGGTACGGATCTTTCTTCGAGCGAACGGTTGTATATGATTAGCCTGCCTCTGTGGCCGAGCGGTTCTAGGCGCTTCGGTCCAGAACCACGCTGCTGCTACGGTCGCAGGTTCAAATCCTGCCTCGGCCATGGATGTGTGTGGTGTCCTTAGGTTAGTTAGGTTTAAGTAGTTCTAAGTCTAGGGGACTGATTACCTCAGATTTTAAGTCACATAGTGCTTAGAGCCATTTTTGTTGCATATGACTGTTGAGTATGGAGCTATTGCATCAGCACATTCTGAAAGGAACGTAATTGAAACAGTCTGGATCAGAAGGCTTGTTTTTATTAAGTGATTTAAGTTGCCACACAACTCCGATGATACTTACTTCTACGTTACAGTTCCTGATTCGAATTCTGGAATATTTACTTCGTCTTTCGCGAAGGCATTTAGGAAGGCTGTGTTCGATAATCCTACTTGAGCAGAAGGCATTGATTGTTTCTTGCAGCTAACACTCCACATACGACCTGAATGTCTTTGGTTTTTCTGCTAGGTTTCGATACTGTTACAAGCATCTCGCATTGAAGTCAGCGCTAAATTTCGAGCTTCTGTGAAAGATCGCCAATCTTATGGATTTTGCCTCGTTTAAATTTGGCACGTTTTTCTTGTTACAACAACAGTGTTCTGACCCGTTTTGTGTACCAACGAGGATCAGCTCAGTCGTTTGTTAATTTATTTGGTATAAATCTCTAAATTTCTGTCGATTCTATTTTTCTGAACTCAATCCACATCTGGTCTACACTTACGTCATTAATTTGGAAGGAGTGGAGAATGCAGAGGCAGTCTCGTGTGTGCAACAATAATTCCTAACATGGAGAATAGTTGACGGGTACTGCATTTTGAATACGTCATGGGTCGAAGCTGTCGGGCACTATTAGTAGGTTCAAGATTTTCTAACTGTAAATAAAGTTGAGGTCGTGATTTTAGTTCGCGAGGGTTACGTAGTATAAATTGAATCAGCACTGAGTGAATGCATTTTCTATCTAGATCACGTTTTGCTACTCATACCGACTTCATCTGCTAAAGTGCGAATTACATACCTGGGAGTTCAGAGTTGACAGTCACAATGCAGTGATTACAGCAAATTTTGTGCTGTGCGCTTCCACAGCTGTAAAATTGATCCATTAGACCGCTTTAGCTGTACCATAGTGTTTTCTGACCCAACTAGTTTCGCTGCGTTAGTAAGTCTTCAGGGATACGGATATCGTAATTTACTCCAAACGATAATCTGTAGATGACACAACGTTGTATGTCCGATTGCGGTAAAACTGTTTAACCGTCAGAAGGTCGGTTCCTTGCATCCTGCTCATGTTAAATTAGACTACTGTCCTCTCTACGGCTCAACAGTTTTATTACGATTGGAGAAAAAATGTTGGGTCATCTACTGCTTATCGTTGGGAATAAATTATTTAAATCCGTATCATTGAAAATGTGGCTCTAAGGCCGCGAATCTAGTTGCAACAGAAAGATTTATAATACAGCTGAAGCGGTCATTAGTTTCGTTGTAAATATAGGGTTAATGACTGAATTGTAAAGTGTTACTTATCCAGACGGGAAGTTACTTTAACCTACATTAAGAGTAGACGGGTAAAAAAGATCGCGTTCATATACGTGTGACGAAAGTTTCCACGTGACATCGGCTTTCCTGTGCTGTGAATGGCTGAAACACTGCCCGTGTAGGTGACAGATAATATTCGTTCTATGCGAAACTTTGAGTTGTATTTGGTAGTTATCGTCCTTTAAATTGTGTACTGCGGAAGTGTGAAATACCTTAGCAGCCTTTAATGTACGGAAATACTGGGAAATGCGCTACCAGCAAATACGTGAGTTGCGCAGTGCCTTCTGCCACGTGCTCATAACATGCGAAATGCTTGTTGGGATTTGTCTATTGGTAGTCTGTATTTTCGCAATTTGTTTGTTCCTATACTTATAATGGAAAGTGCGACATGTATGAAGCGAATATATACTTTCGGCTCAGTCTTTCACCTCAACCTTTACTGCATTCGTCGCCCATTCACTGGTTTGTCCAACTTGCGACCAAAACGCGACAGATAAATACGTCACGACCGAAACATGAGTGGTGGGGAGGGGGGGGGGGGGGTGAGGTGAGGAGCGGGGACATTTGTCACACATCTAAGTGATGAATGTTCCCGTTCAAGATGTTTGGTATTACTCAGTAGGCATTACGGACGCTAAGTTACAATGCTGCCGATAAAATGACGGTACAACGACCAGGGACTTTACAGTGGGTACGCTGCTGTAACTTGAAGACTGGCTGACACGGGAGAGAACAGAAGTGCGTTAGTGTCGGCGGACGAGGAATATTTTGCGTCGAAAGCAGGCGAGCGCAAGGGAATAGCGTACGTTCGCGTTCGGTTCGCACTCGCTCGCGTTCTCTGGTTGCCTGCGCTTCAGCGAACCATCAGAGGAAGTTAGAGCGAAACCTTAGTCTGTTTACTTCTGTTGTCGACGTGAGTTGAGTGACGGAATGTGTCACACTGGAGCGCCAGAGAAACTGGTATAGAGATGCGTATTAGACTACAGATATATGTAAACAGGCAGAATACGGCGCTGCGATCGGCTACGCCTATATAAGACAAACTGTTTAGTGCTGTTAGATCGATTACTGCTGCTGCAATGGCAGGTTATCGAGATTTGTGCTTGAACGTGGCGTTATAGTTGGCGCGCGAGCCATGGGACACAGCATCTCAGAGATAGCGATGAAATAAGGATTTTCCTGTACGACCATTTCACGAGTGTACCGTGAATATGGGGAATCCGGTAAAACATCAAACCTCCGACATCGCTGCGGCCGGAAAAGGATCCTTCAACAACGGGACCAACGACGATAGAATCGTTCTGCGTGACAGAAGTGCAACCCTTCCGCAAACTGCTGCAGATTTCAATGCTGGACCGTCAACAAATGTCATGAAACGAAACATCAATTCGTTCTCTCAGAGCCATAGTCCCACTCGTGCAACCTTGATGACTGTACGACACAAAGCTTTACGCCTCACTTTGGCCCGTCAACACCGGCAGTGGACTGTTAATGAGTGGAAACATGTTGCCTGGTCTGACAAGTCGCGTTTCAAATTGTATCGAGCGAATGGACGTGTACGGATATGGAGACAACCCCACGAACCTTTCTTTTTGCAGGAGACTTTTCAAGCTGGTGGAGGCTCTGTAATCTTGCCTTCCTGTTCCACTCCCAAACAGAAGGAGTGAAAAATAACTGCCTATATGCCTCTGTAGGAGCCCTAATCTCTCTTATCTTATCTTTGTGGTCTTTCCGCGAAATATAAGTTGGCGGCAGTGAAATTGTACTGCAGTAAGCCTCAAATACCGGTTCTCTAAATTTCCTCAGTAGCGATTCACGAAAAGAACGCCTCCTTTCCTCCAGAGACTCCCACCCGAGTTCCTGAAGCATTTCGGTAACACTCGCGTGGTGGTCAAACCTACCAGTAACAAATCTAGCAGCCCGCCTCTGAATTGGTTCTATGTCCTCCCTCAATCCGACATGATAGGGATCCCAAACGCTCGAGCAGTACTCAAGAATAGGTCGTATTAGTGTTTTATAAGCTGTCTCCTTTACAGATGAACCATATCTTCCCAAAAGTCTACCAATGAACCGAAGACGACTATCCGCCTTCCCCAGAACTGCCATTACATGCTTGTCCCACTTCATATCGCTCTGCAATGTTACGGCCAAATATTTAATCGACGTGACTGTGTCAAGCGCTAAACTACTACTGGAGTATTCAAATATTATGGGATTCTTTTTCCTATTCTTCTGCATCAATTTACCTCTATCTATATGTAGTTAGCTGCCATTGTTTAAACCGATCACAAATCCTGTCAGTCATCTTGTATCCTACAGTCACTCAACGACACCTTCCCATACACCACAGTATCATCAGCAAACAACTGCACATTGCTATCCACACTATCCAAAATATCATTTATGTAGATACAAAACAGCGGATCTACCACACTTCCCTGGGGCACTCCAGATGATACCCTCACCTCCGATGAACTCACCATCGAGGACAACTTACTGGGTTCTATTACTTAAGAAGTCTTCGAGCCGCTCACATACTTGGGAACCAATCCCATATGCTCGTACCTTAAGTAGGAGTCTGCAGTGGGGCACAGAGTCAAACGCTTTTCAGAAGTCAACTTGCCTTGCAACGTACTGTTGAGATCCCCAGCGCCTCGTAATCTTACGGATTTATGACCAGCCCAACAGGATTCCTGGTATCAGCACTACTCCAGACATTTGTAGAGTCCACGCCACGTTGTGTGAGATCGCGGGGGCCCTGCACGATACTAGGCAAGTGTACCAGTTTTCTTTGGTTCTTCGCTGTAGATGCTTTAGGGTTCCCAGAGGTCCACAGGGCAAATGCCGATGCGAAGAAATATGATTCACGGAAGATTGTCAGAGTACTCAAAGGTCCAAGCGGGGATGTGAGAAAGACACTAAATTCATTCGAGGCTTGTATCAGCCAGGATCGGAGTGGATAAGCACGAGCTTAGACTTCACTGTTATTAAAACAGAATTTTCTGAAATAAAACGTACGTGTGTGTGTGTGTGTGTGTGTGTGTGTGTGTGTGTGTGTGTGTGTGTGTGTGTCGGCGATTAAAATGGAAAATGCTGCCCAAAGTTCTTGATAATTTGCGTTACTTAGATTCATGGTAGCGGCAGTTACATGGCTGGTGTACCGGTGCGATATTAGGTGCTTTTGGATGCCAGCATCACAGTATCTGCCGTCTAACAAACTACATAGCAGATATCGAGTAGTTTGTGTAGTCGGTAGTATTTATATTGTTAGTTTATTAACATTATATTCCTTGCATGTTGTTCAATAAAATCCTTCAGACGCTTAGCGTACGTCGCTGCAGACATCCGTAGCTGAGATCCATCAGCAATAGAAATGCGAAACAATAATTAACGTAAATGACTCCAGCTGCTAAATGACTTCAGCTGCTTATACCCAGAGTGTAAGTGCTCTCCTTTAGGTTATGTTCCTCCTCGGTAATTACTGTTGTGCTTTTAAATTTCGTCCTGTTACCGGAAGCCAGAGAAGGAAAGAGTCAACCGACAAAAGTTCTTGACTGGAAGTTCTGGAAGCTGTAGTTCGGTTTCACTGCCGCCTCCACACATCTCACTCTTAGGTAAAAATAGCCAACTAAATAGTTGTCTACTTATGCTATTTTTTTCTTTCATCAAAAATAGCGCGCTCGCCTTTCAAAATTATCCTCTCCCAATGCTTCCTATCGTGACTTTAACTGCAGTGTGGTATCGTGTGTCCAGATTACTAGCTGCAGAGAACAGTGGCGCAATGCTCAAGCTCTATGCTCGTTGCGTAGAGTTCGCTTGTGCCTCCCTCCTCTCCCCCCCCCCCCCCCTCCCCCGAATAATGTAACAGCTTGCTGAGGTGCAAGCTAAAGCTGGCGAACACTGACGAATCAATATGCGAATGCTTCCGGTTTGTGTTCGCTTCCATTCGATCCTGTGTAAACGGATAAAGGACTGAAACTTCCTGGCAGATTAAAACTGTGTGCCGGACCGAGACTCGAACTCGGGACCTTTGCCTTTCGCGGGCAATTGCTCTACCGACTGAGCTACCCAAGCAAGACTCACGCCCAGTCCTCACAGCTTTACTTCTGCCAGTACCTCGTCTCCTACCTTCCAACCTTTACAGAAGCTCTCCTCCACAGGCTGTGGCTAAGCCATGTCTCCGCAATATCCTTTCTTTCAGGAGTGCTAGTTCTGCAAGGTTCGCAGGAGAGCTTCTGTAAAGTTTGGAAGGTGGGAGACGAGGTATTGGCAGAAGTAAAGCTCTGAGGACGGGGCGTGAGTCGTGCTTGGGTAGCTCAGTCGATAGAGCACTTGCCCGCGAAAGGAAAGGGTCCCTAGTTCGAGTCTCGGTCCGGCACACACTTTTAATCTGCCAGGAAGTTTCATAATAGCGCACACTCCGCTGTAGAGTGAAAATTTCATTCTGGATAAAGGACTGTTAGGATTTAAACTGCCGTAGACATAGGGGTCACTAGACACAGCACACGCTCGGATTAACAAAGGACGAGGAAGGAAATCGGTGTTGCCCTTTCAGAGGAACAATTCTGGCAGTCGCCTGGATCGCTTCAGGGAAATCTAAATCAGGATGGCCGGACGCGAGTTTGAACCGCCGTCCTCCCGAATGCGAGTCCTGTGTGCCAACCACTGCGCCAGCTGACCCGGTCCGTCCACACACACGTTCCACGTGTGTGGAACCAGTTTCCCTGTTCTGTCATCACTACCCCTGAAGGCCATCAGCCACCAGCTGTTACACCAAAAGTCGAATTCAGCACATTACTGAACTTTTGAACGCAACTCATGTTAGACTTTTGAAGGAGACCGCACCCCGCTACAGATATTTTTCAGAAGCTTTCACCTGTTCAGTGCGGTGTTCAAATGGCTCTGAGCACTATGCGACTTAACATCTGAGGCCATCAGTCCCCTAGAACTTAGAACTACATAAACCTAACTAACCTAAGGACATCACACACATCCATGCCCGAGGCAGGATTCGAACCTGCGACCGTAGCAGTCGCGCGGTTCCGGACTGAAGCACCTAGAACCTCTCGCTGTGAGGTGTCAGAACAGTAAGCACCATGTAGACCGCTGCTGCAATTTTTCCAGTGAGCGAAGTTTACCTATTTTCTCCCTGTTCAGTTTTCAACAGCAGCACAAAATTTTTAAGGGTAAACAGGACGCACTCACTAAATAGTCAACTTTGCAACTAGACTATTTTGTAACAGGCTTCAGTTAAACTGTAGGGTGTGTTTTACACCTAGTGTTCTTGTTCAAAACCTTATAAACTGTTCTTAAGTATAGCCCCCTAAAGGTGGGCATAACGGTACAAAACTGTTCACCACACTAAAATAAAATGCCATTAAAAATTTGTGGATGGACACGGAATTCAGTAAGATACAGCATGGATAATGAAACATCGAAACTAAATCTCATTAAACATTTTTAAAATGACAAGATATTTGATTTTTATAGGTGTTTTGTTTTAAACCTCGAAAAGATTGACAGTAAAACAGACGTCTGCAATGGCTAAATGTGTTCTGTAAGTTTGTGCTGTGTGAGTAACTGAAACATAAGTATCTTCAGAAAAGTGAATACCTTGAAACTTGATTAGGCAAAATTAAACACAACGCTAAGGGTCATCTGTGTTGTTTTGCACTTTGTCGTCATCGTCGTCGTCGTCGTCGTCTGTGTTACCTGCTGCAGAATATTAAAACAGGATTCTGAATATAGCACGAAAGCAATTCGTTGAACTAATACCAATATGAAAGACTATATACTAGTTCACAAGTGTATTGGCTATAACCCATCAGCTCTTAGCTATGGAAGATTCACGCAATTCTGATGTACATCTCTTACGCTCAGTTCTCAATGTCTTTTGGTACCAGGAATTTGCCACGTCCTGGCCCAAGGATGTGCATCTACGCTTCAGGACTGAACTCAATTAGCAAGGCTTGATTTTTAATTTTCTAACTGCGTTCGCATTTCATGTAACTAGAGCGTAAGCCTCATCAGATTAGTGACTTATTTCTTGGATAAACTGCAGAAATGGACTTGATTGGACAAAATCCATACAACTGTTGTCTAGAAAATGGCAGTTCCTACAATATTCAAAGAGGCTGCATACTGATGAAATTTGAATGCACGTTTTGTCTTACATTGTGTTAGCGACAGGGTAGATAAAAACCAGGGTGTTTTATAAAAAACAGTTTTATTTTGAGTTTTTGCGATATTTTTTGCTTTGACAGAGTTCACTCTAAAATCATGCGCCTAATTGAATCTGAGCACTAACCCATTCTTACTACTACTCTATGTATAAATTGTAGCAGGGCACACTGGACAATTAAACCTCGGATAATTTTACAGTTTACGAAGATGCCACTAATCTTGACAGCTGTCAGAGGCCTATGCAGTCGAGGACTTTAAGTAGACAGCACATACATCGCACAAGCTTCGAAATATGGATCGATCTTTCAGAAAGCCCTGATATGGAACACTGTAACACAAGAAAAAAAAATAAAGAACTAGCAGTAGCGTCCTTTCACTATCTTGCTAATGCGTTAAATCCAATATTCAGAGACAGGAGATCAACTGCTGAACGAGAAGGAGAGAAAGCTCGCTCGTAGAAATTCATCCAGGGTGGATTGAAAGTGTCGGGTTATTTAAGGGTGCTGATTCTGCCGTTGTTTCCTGATGCAGTTGCAACACTGTTCCATCCAAACAGCAAAAACAGGAAGCTTCGCAACAGATTATATTACGTCCGTGGAAAGTTTCTTTTCCTGCCCTGCCAGCACTGCATACACAGAATCTTCTCAGCCCACAGGCTTGTTTGGTGAAGATTAAGAAATCATCTGCAAAAGAGCTGACAAATTATCAGTTACTGCGTGCTTCCAAAAATAACTAAACTGTAAGTTAGTCATTGATACTACATAAAGTTAGTTTCCTCAGTGGGTTAAATGTTACTTAACTGTTCCTTATATTGAAAAACAGTTGAAATATATTTTTAATCAAGTAGTTTTCTGACAGAAAAGTTGCCTTCAATGAACCTTACGGCTCTTTAATTTTTGTAACGCTAAATGTGTAATGTTTTATATGTTAAATTTTCGTAGTTATAGTGGGGTTTTATTGCTTTTTCAAATGTTTCTTTGAAAACTTCACTCTTTGGGTTGGAGTGCTAGTTATCAATCTCAAATTATATGAAAAGTTATAAATTCTTCTGCTAGTTGAATGGAAATACGTACTGCATATACAAAGCATATTATCACTTCAGAAGTAAATATCTGGCATTAAATTTCTGCTTGGAACACTTTTATTGCCTTCGTATTGCATGAGACGGCGACATAAATATCCACTCCCATATTATTATAAACTATTTTACATTCTGAGCAACTCCAACTCTCAGCGGCTTGTCATAACACGATCAGAAACGTGGTCTGTACCTCTCTAACCACATACGCGTGCTTTACTGCAGACTCACGCCGCCAGTGACAGAACGCACTGAGCGTCTCGTCAGGTATAAAAACTCAGACCACGTGAGCTTTCGCCAAAGTACTGGTGTGGATGTGGTGGCCGCTATGAAATACATATTTAATTACCAGGAAACTATTCAGAGAAAATGTTCACCTGCATCGTACAGCTTGAGACGTTCGCTCAATAAGGTATTGAATATCTTTGTTATAGTTATTAGGTGCATATCTTTCAAGTAAACCATTACAGAAAATTTTGAGTTTGCAGAGGTAACAACGCGTTGTGTAAACTCGTGTATAGTCCAGCTCATCCAGAGGATAGGCAATATGTGAGCTGTGGTAATAGTGAGATGGTTGGTTGACGGTCAAGAACGTAGGTAAGACGTGTGTGACGCTGGGCTGTGCGTGTTCGGTACGGACTAGTGCAGGTTGTTTTCGAGTAGGGCACACTTCATATTTACATTCAGAGGCAGAGCTCGACGTGCAATGAAAGACCCAACAGTTCCAAAGAGGGCAGACTGTGCGGCCTCGATTAGCTGGAGCAGCGGTAACAAAGACAGCCAACTTACTGAATGTTTTAAGAGCGAATGTTCCAACAATCATGACAGCCCACACAAAACATGGGAAGACATCATCGTGAAAACGTAGTAGTAGGCGCAAAGGAAAACTAAATTGCTGAGATCGTCGTATGGTAACACGAATTACGTCAAAACACAACACTAGGGTTTATCAAAACTAGACATGATTGTCTGAATGGGATTTCCGCGATCATTCATCAAATAAATATGGCTTGTCTTTGCTCGCTATTTGTCATAACAGCGAACTGATAGTTGTGTACTGAAAAGTTACTGCCATACATGATCTAAAGATGGGCAGCTAGCCTGAAACCGGACATTGAAAATAAAAAATAGCGATGAAAGACTGAAATGCCATATTTTACAAAACTAGGGTGGCTAAGGTGGCTTCGGAGCCCAATAGCCATCTGCGAGACCCTGAATCTATCGATACTGTCCGCCGATAACTCCACAAAGCGAATATTAATGGACGAGTTGCCATACCGAAAGCATTAGTGGCGACAACGAATGGTGCCAGGAGCATAAATCCTGGACGGTTGCTACAGTGGAAACATGCAATATGGTCTGACGAGTCAACGTCTTCATTATGTAAGTAGACTGTTTAGGTTTTCTTACTGGTAACGCCACGTAGCGCTCCGTATGAAAATCACTGGCTGTGCTGTGTGCAGGCTGTGGCTAGTTTGCATTGTTGTCTGCCATTGTAGTGTTCGGCAGCTGGATGTGAACAGCGCGTAGCGTTGCGCAGTTGGAAGTGAGTCGCCAGCAGTGGTGGGTGTGGGGAGAGAAATGGCGGAATTTTGACATTTGTAAGAATGGATGTCATGAACTGCTATATATATGTTGACTTTTGAACACTAGTAAGGTAAATACATTGTTTGTTCTCTATCAAAATCTTTCATTTGCTAACTATGCCTATTAGTAGCTAGTGCTTCCCGTAGTTAGAATCTTTTATTTAGCTGGCAGTAGTGGCGCTCGCTGTATTGCAGTAGTTAGAGTAACGAAGATTTTTGTGAGGTAAGTGATTTGTGAAAGGTATAGGTTAATGGTAGTCAGGGCCATTCTTTTGTATGGATTTTTGAAAGTCAGATTGCGTTGCGCTAAAAATATGTGTCAGTTTAAAGTCATGTATAATTTTCCTAAGGGGACGTTTCACTTATTTCCAACATCGCGCCTGGTTTGTTTGGAGAACGCCAAAAGGAGCTTACAATCCTGACTGCTTGATTCCAACGGTTAAGCACGGACGGGGAAGTGTGATGGTGTCGCCTGCCATATCATGGCATTCCGCTCATCCCATCATTACTCTCAAAGGCCGTGTTACAGAGAAAGATTGTGACCATTTTAGGTGATCAGATGCACCCCATATTTTAAATATTATTCCCCAACAATGATGCCATATTTCAGGACGATAATGCACCCATTCACACAGCCAGGACAGTACAGTCGTCGTATGAGGATGTAATGGTACTTGAATTACGTAACCATCACGACACCTCATCTGAACCTCTCGATACCAGTAATATTCTACTCTGTTTCTGCAAAGTAGACATATTTCGGAGACAACAGATTTGATTTCATTTGTGATACATCGATATGTTTATATTGCAATGATATTATTCTTATGTGTATTCTTTCTTTTGTCACTACGATCTTTGACGTACTTGTAACTCTGATTTTGTGGCGCGTAAGCGATTATTAGTTAGGTGTTGAGTTGTTAGTGAGTCGAACCTTGAGAAGGTAAAGTGTTGGACGTAATGTTGGAAAGACTCATAACGTAGTCAGCTTATAAAATGTGAACTTTAACTGTGACTGTGAGGATGTTTTAAAGTATGTTTTGTATTGGGAAGTGATGTTTTGTGTGATACGTGATACTGCAACGAAAGCAGTTAAAAGGAAGTGTAACTTAAATTCTGAGTGCTGATTATTTTTTTATATCAACATTGTGCTAACTTTGAAAGGTTTAACCTCCAAGAATGGTTTGAGAAGCGCATCTACAAAACTTTCGAATATAGCAGAATAAAACCTAGGCCTCTTTGCATCCGAGCTTGGAATCATAACCACCTAGATTTTCAACGATTGAGCCATGATTTTACGACGAGACCAGCGTGGGAAACACAAAAAGATGGGTGCCTAGTTTTTCATTATTACATGAAATGACTATTAACTGTGCTCTAATGACACCTGCCACATAATGACTGTTGTTGCCCGAAAATGCAGTATTTAGCAGCGTGAGCAACTCCACAATCATTATTAAATGCTGACCATTGTTGTGGGAGGGTTGTTCGGAGCATACAACTGAGCTGCAGCCTCGTCCCTGGCCAGCATAGTCCCCAGATTTGAAAATTATCCTACCCTCATGGGTGGTATTGGAGTGCACAGTCTAGAGTACATCTCTGCTTCCTTAGTCACTACAGTAGTTAGAAGTGGTTCTGATCGAAAAGTGGCATAACATTCCAATGGAGACTATCAAATTATTATATGCCAGAATAATCGCAGCTGTATTACAGGCAAATGGGGCTCCAACCCCTTATTGATGAAAGATTCCCAAGGAAGGTATTTACATTATTTTGCCTGTCCCTGTAAATTATCGCATATAAAGTGTAGCCAAGATGTCGACATTGTATTTAACGTTGCGAGCAAAACCGTAGCTATCACTGTTTCCAAGACACTGAATCGTACGTCGGGGAACGGGCTGCTAGATCATCAGATGCAATGTGATCTGTTCCTTCCCGTTTGTCGGCAGTCATGTAGTCATCAACTCGTCAAACACCGTAAACTGTTAAAGATATCGAAACTTGGGTTTCTGGAAGTGGTATCTTGCTAAGATCTCACATTTTGTCACGTGATAAACGTTTAACCTTACTTTTTGAGATATGGAAGTACAGTTTTTACAATGGATCGATGTGGTTCTTAAACAGCATTTAACAGCACTGAAATGAGAAGCACAGACATTGAGAACTTTAGTATTCTACATACACCTATGAGCTTAAACCGAAACAGATTTGCTAGTATGACAAAAGATGTAACTGCCATGTACCTGAAGTATTGTTTCATTCTGCCTTAAGACATTGTTTGTTTGAGATGTTCAGAATATCTTATAACTATACGTAATAACGCCAGCGTGCAAATTCTTTCCAGCACCGCTAAAATAGTCTTCATAGATGGGGAGCAGACTTGAACCAAGACTGTCCCTGATCGCAGCATTGTGAAACACTTTGGCACAAGTACCAAGTATAATATTATGTGCATCGTGTTCAATACTCAAAATTGCACGATGACAATACATAATGCTAGATGTGCTGTTATGGTAGAATGATCGATTCGACATTTGTTGCCAAAATGCCGCACTTTTTGATTAAAGTGGCAAACACAAAAAATCGCGTTATTATTAGTTGAGTCGCCATAAGAAAATTGAATTACAGGTTGTAGCTTTCCCTAATATAAGGCTGTTTGCAGTGACTGATACATGTATACACGAATACATCAGAAGTTATATGCACTAGAGGCTATGTTAAATAAAAGTTCTAGCAATAAGTACACAACTGACCTATGTAATAAGATTTTGTTACTTTTGCTGGCCTACATTAACAGGAAATGCAATTTGTCTCGCAACTTGTAGTCTTCAGCCTGAAGATGGTGTGGACACAGTGCTCCACACTCGTCTATCCTGTGCAAGCATCTCCATCTCTGCACAGCTACTCCATCTTACGTCCATTCGAATCTGCTTACAGTTATTAAAACTTGGTCTCTCCCTCTGCAATTCTGCCTCAACAACTAAACATATGGTTGCATAATGCCTCAGTATGTCCTGTCTACCAATCGCTTGTTTGACATGTTGCACCGTAATTGCCTTGTTCTCCCCAATTGTGCTCAGCTCTTCCTTATTTTCATGATCTACATATCCACTCTTCAGCATTCTTCTTTAGCACCACATTTCGAAAGCATCCATTGTCTTCTTGACAAATGTTTATTGTCCACGTTTCACATACATACAAGGCTACACCCCACAGGAATACCGTCAAAAAATACTGCCAAACATTTAAATTTATATTCGGAGACAATTATTTCTTCCTCGGAAAACTTTTTTGTTGTCAGTCTGCATTTTATATCCTCACTTCTGCATTGTCATCTACTACTTCCCTTGCAAGTCCTTGAAGAATTGCAATTGCAGTCTGTTTTCTGTGCAAGTTGTAGATCCCTGATACCTCCAGAGCTTCAAAGAGTGTATTTCAGTAAAGTGTGTCAAAAAGTTTCTCTTAATGTACAAAGGCTACAAACACAGTACCTTGCGAGTTCAGCCATTTCACAGAAATATAACATTGTGCTCAAATTAGTTGGTACAGTGCCCACACCCTCCCCTTCTTACATATTCCTTCCACTTTCCAGCCATCTCTTCTTAATTTTCGCACATGTGCCATCTCTCTTTCAATATGGAAAATCGCAAAGGAAGAATTTTCTCCTGGCAGTTCTTTATTTGCGATTTTCTCCAGTTCTGAGTTAAATTCAATATATGGTGTTTTACCCAAGGATTTTTACTGTTGTATCTTTTGCTGCCTTCGCTACTTCTCTCAAAGGTACCCATTCGTCGTGTAGTGGATTCCTTCTTGTATTGCCTAATGATCCATTTGATTTCCCATAGACTGTGGGTCGTAACTTAGGTTTCATCTCTTTAATTTGCTACCTCGTCCTGCTTCTTTAGTTGTAATCTGCAGTTCATAACCAATAAATTGTCAGTCTGCATCTGGACATGTCTTAAAATTCAAAATCTGGTTTCGAAAATCCTATTCCACATGCATCTTTCTTCCGCGATTCTTAAGCAAAGTGTTAGCCATGTTTGTTATACATTGTGCAGAATTCTATTAGGTGGCTTCCCCTTTCATACCTTCCTCAGAGCCCATGTTATATTTTCTCTTCCTGTTCCTGCTGCTGAATTCGTCTCGCATTTTAAGTTTTTGGCTCCCTAAACTCTGTATAACTTGTTTTGTTTTATGAAATATTTTTCAGGGGGTTCACTGTGATGTTGGCAGGCATGTTGACTTGCAGCAATGTGGTTGGTGGAGATTGGCGTTCTGTCTATGCTGGGTATGAAAATGTTAATAGCAGTTTAGAGATAATGTTGAGTATTTTTATAGTACTTAACTGATAGTTTCAGTAACTGTGTGGTTAAAACATGTGATCAAAATAAAGAAAATTATAAGGATAAACTGTCAGATATTTCATTTATAAAAAGCAATGTCTGCCATACGAAAGATAACGTACCATCACTTTAATAAATCGCATTTAGGTACAGCAAATCAAAATACTAAAAGCTATTAGGGGTCACACAGTTTTTCTTATGGACCAACAAGTTCTCTAAATGTTGAATATATAATTACATAGGGAAAAATCGCGAATGGTAACTCGTCAAAGCAGAAATAACAAAACGTGAATAATGAAATGTGTGAAAGAGTATTTCACAAAGAAAGTAAAATTTTGGCACGTCTTCAGTTAACTTTGTCTTCCTTTCGTATAGACTCATGGTCCTGTGAGTCAAATGCACCGCTCAAATGAGTGGGTTCCCATCGATACCTGTCCGCAGCTCGTGGTCTCGCAGTCGCGTTCTTGCTTCCCGAGCACGGGGTCCTGGGTTCGATTCCAGGCGGGTCAGGGATTTTCACCTGCCTCGAGATGACTGGGTGTTTGTGTTGTCCTCATCATTTCATCATCATTCATGAAAGTGGCGAGACTGGGCTGATCAAAGGTTGGGAATTTGTATGGGCGCTGATAACCGCGCAGTGGAGCGCCCCACGAACCAAACATCACCACCATCCATACCTCAGAGATGGTCCATCATTGGTTACCGCTGGCGACTGTCGCTTCTGGGTGGGAACGGATATTCCGTGAACCGTCGCAGGAGGCGCTGGCTGCCGCCCTCTGGTCAGAACCGGCCTTCAGTTGCCGCAGGCCGCAGCGGCAAAGGGTCTGCAGTCGGCAATGCGAAACAACATTCATTCAATAAAAGTTCCATTAGTATAGAAATTAAGCGTATAAAGTCAACTTATTTTGTTATTGCTAAGCCTAGTTACCTTCTCCTGTAGTCGCTAAGGCGCTCAGAAAAGCGGCGTGACAGTTTTGATACTGTGTTATATGTCAGTGACTCAGGAACTCACTAATACCGTTTGAAATAAAAACAAAGTATTTGTTAATCTTATTGTGGTTCGCCAGTACTATGAATCTACGGCCATAGCTACGGAATATGAAAAGTTATCGGTGGCGGCTGCTGTGCAAGAGCACATGAACACCCTTTTGCCACCTTGCGGGTTTATTGGTTAGTATTTCTTGAATGCTGCTAAACGTAATGTACATACGCTAATCTGAAACGCACGGCACTAAATCTGCCGTGCTGTGCTACGTATTGCCCCCGCCAGACTCGGTGAAATTTGGCATCAATCTAAGGAGCACACCTTCACTTGTGCACGTTTTAATGAACTTCTGCACTTGCGCAACTGCCATGATCTAATTGCCTTGTGGGCCAAATACACACGTATTTGATAAGCAATGTACACTGTTCAGTGTGCACTTTACCACTCAACAAGTACAGGGTGTTTCAAAATTAACAACACAGTTTTAAGGCGTTGTAGTATTTATTACGTTCACCTTACAGTTGTAAGTAACACACCAAATTGAGCAACTCAGTTTTGTTTGTACACTTGTCCACAATGGGAAGAGTGTGAAACTACAATGCGACTCAAAAAGGTGTTGACAGAGTGAGTCATTCACGCTTAGCCCCAAGAAATATCTCTGTGGAAAGTTTATGGGCATTTCTTTTTCGGTGAATCAACTGTAACTGATATATCTTACCTTGATTTGCTACAGCTATGGCCCGTGCCCCAATGGGAAGAAGCTGAAAACCACATCCTATTTGGGAGCAAGGTGGTGCACCACGCCACTGGCATAACTCAGTACGCAACTGGTCAAATGACGTTAGATCAGATTAGATTAGTTTTTCGTTCCATAGATCCGTGCTGAGGAGATCCTCATGGATGTGGAACATGTCATTTTTTAAGCTGAAATAACAGTACTAATAGTATGAATATATACAGATCATTTGTTTCTATTAAGAAATTCGTCAGTGGAGTAGGAGTTGGCGACTAGTAAGTCCTTCAGGCTCCTTTAAACTGATCTTTATTTGTGACTAAATTTTTTATGTTAGCTGGCTAATTATTGAAGATGAGTGTTCCTGAGTAGTGGACCCCTTTTTGAACTAGTGCTTTTAAGTCCTTGTGCAGATCATTCTTGTTCCTGGTATTGTATGTATGAACTGAACTGTTTGTTGGAAAAAGAGATACATTATTTAGGACAAATTTCATTAAGGAATAAATGTACCGAGAGGCAGTAGATAGTATACCCAGTTCTTCGAAGAGGTTTCTACAGGACGTCCGTGAATTTACTGAACAACATATACATATTACACGCTTTTGGACTCGGGAAACTTTTGACTTGAAGAGTTACCCCAAAATATTATACCATATGACATTATGGAATGGAAAGAGGCAAAGTATGCAAGCTTTTTAATTTTTATGTCGCCTGTGTCTGCTAACACTCGAATTGCAAATACAGATTTGTTAAGATGTTTCTGCAGTTCTGTAGTGTACTACTCCCAACTGAAATTATCAAGTTGTAATCCCAGGAATTTAAGACTGTCAACCTCTTCTATCTGCTCTTCTTCATACTTTGTGCATATGCTGGGTGGAAACCTCTTACAGGTTCTGAATTGCATATAGTGAGTCTTTTTGAAGTTTAATGTCAGTGAGTTGGCTTTAAACCATTTATTAATATCCATGAAAATATCAATAGCAGATGTTTTCAGAACTACACTCGACATACTATTTATTGCAATACTTGTCATCTGCAAACAAATCGAACTCTGCTTCTGACAGGGTAACTGATGCGAGATCATTAATTTACACAAGAAAAAGCAAGGGTCCTAAGATGGATCCTTGTGGGACACCACATGTAATTTCTTCCCATTCTGATGATGACTGACTTAATTCACTAGTCCCTTGCACTGACACATTTTGTTTCCTGTTAGAGAGGTATGACTTGAAGCATTTTGCAGCACTGCCTATGACACCATAGAATTCTAATTTATTTAAAAGGATGTTGTGGTTCACACAATCGAATGCCTTTGACAAATCACAGAAAATACCTGCTGCTTGTAACTGGTTATTCAACGAATTAAGTAAATTTTCACTGTATATGTAAATAGCCTTCTCGGTATCAGAACCTCCAGAAATCTAAACGGTGTTATTGATAATGTTAATTGTGGTCAGACGGTTGAGAAGCTGCCTGTACATCAATTTTTCCAAAACTTTTGAGAATGCTGGCAAAAGTGAAATCGGTGTGTAGTTGTATGGTATCTCTTTATCCCCTTTCTTGAATAGAGGCTTAACATCTGCATATTTTAGTCAGGATATGTCCCAGTTATAATTGACTGGTTACACAAGTAACTTAGAATTTACTAAACTCGCAAGAAGATGCCTTAATTAACTTTGATATTTCATCGTAACCACCAGAATGCTTTATTTTTAAAGATTTTATTATGGAAGTTATTTCTATTTGTATCCGAGCAGTCAATTGGGCGGAAGGAGCCGATTGACCTGGCATTTCAAGCGTGACCACGTTCACACACGATCTGACGTGAACATGTGTATGTCCCTCCGATACCAGCTGATCTATCCGACTTTAGTGTTACTGCAACAGTTACTCCTGACACATTGATCAGGGTTTCGGAACAACTCGCCTATCGACTCAATGTGTGGTCGGTGTTCACACTGAATAATTGTAAGAAAAACTGTTCGTGTTTCTCTATCATTTGATGTATTATTTATAATCGTAAAGTGAATATAATATATGTAGTACAAAGTCTTAAAACCCTTGTATTCATTTTGAAACGCCCTGTATACGCCAGTGCCACGAGGCGCCAGTGCACTGCAGCAGACCTTCATCTACGTTCGCCATAAATCCCACAAGGTGATAGCGCGCTACACAGATATGCAAATTCACTCACTGTGTAATAAAATCAGATCGGAATCAGTGAATGCTATAGTTATACTGATAAAAAAAGATATTTCATGAGATTTTGAAGTATACTACATAAAGTTCTGGATTTTATCATACAGGAATCCATTCGAGGCGCTTAGAGCCATAAAGCACATAATGGTCGATTGGGAGACTGTAGCATTTGTTGACGTTTCTGACGTCTGTCATGTTTATGTCGGTAGGCCCACATTCTACGTGTATCTGAACATTAACGAATAGTTGTCCCACTGTCTCACTGGTTTCTTTGAAATTCTCAAATATGGGAGTCGAAGACGGCGTGCTTTTGGCCCTTGTGGCTCTGAGCGCCCCATTTGCATTAGTTGTGTGCCCTTGTTGGTTGACAGTACTATTTGAATTTAATCTTTTCCACAAACGGCAGTTAGTATTTGGAGTTGGTTGTCTACTGTGCAGGAATGGGCTTTTCTGTGGAGTGTCAACGTGAACTCTGTTGAACCTCTCTTAAGCACAGACAGAAAAGAAAATTACCAACAAAAAGTAGCCTGAAAGAAACTAGAGCATTTCAGACCCGATCTAATGTCTAAAACACTGACGAAATCAAATAACCCTGACTACAAGCGAATACTTAACAAAAAAAGTGTATAATAAGCACCCATTACGTGGCGGCAATGTAAGACTGCCTGGTTTTCAGCCCAGAAGTTACTCCATTAACTAATAAAAGAATTAGGGGTGTTGTACATTTGTCTGAGAAAATAAAAAGCACGAAAACTCCCACTCTCAGAAAAATGAGAAACGGGGAGTAGCGAGAAGAAACATCATCGGTAAATAGAACATTGGAGAAGTAGATCGGGTTAGCGAGGATTTGCTGCTGTGCCCACTGACAGAACTGTACACGATTCTGGAAATCATTCCCATGCAATTCTTGATATAGGTGTACATGGTAAGGATGGAACAGGTGACGTGTAAGAACACGATGTACACTGGTTTTAGGAATGCCAATCGCGTGTTCAGGCTGCTGTGTGCTCACATGTAGATTCATAGCAGCTGAAGCAGGAACAGTAACTCCGGCAGCTTCGTCTGTGCGAGTGCAATGACGATGGCGTTGTTGTGGGTTGAAACTTCCCGTTTCCTGAAGCGTCTCGTGTCTCGTCTCGTGCGCGTCTCGTCTCGTGCGCGTCTCTCGCACTTTCTGCATGAGCAGAGCTTTAGCGAACGCTAACTTGTGCGTTTAGCCTCTTCCTAGAGCCAACTGACACTAGCACACTCTAGGACGGGACGCGTCTCGCGCCGTCCCGTCCCGTCTTAGAGTGTGCTAGTGTCAGTTGGCTCTAGGAAGAGGCTAAACGCAGAAGTTAGCGTTCGCCAATGCTCTGCTCATGCAGAAAGCTGCCAGAACAAAAATGTTATCATATGAAATATTTGATATGTTTTTTTATACTAATAGCATCTTGCGGACCCCTCTGGCATAGCTCGCGGACCCCTGGGGGATCTGTGGACCACCTGTTGGGAACCACTGCTCTATAGAATTGCAGTCTCTTGCTTGTATGTATAACAATGTTCTTCTGAAATACTGCAGCCTAGAAATCAAATTTCAACGTTTCATTTCTCTTTCCTGTTTCCTTCGTTTCACTGGGTGCAGAATGGAAGCACTTTTTTAGAATTTTTGTCTAGCTGAAGAGTGAGACTTGATTCTTGTTTCCTGAATGAGAAACCACTCAAATCAATCAGTATACTTCCCTCGCCAGTGACAACAATCATGATTCACATCTGTCATAAGATATCTCTCCTATTTTGGAACACCATCTAACGTTTGGTGATGAATCAGATGAAGACCCACAAAAATGAGCAAATGTTAATTAGAAGCAGTTAAAGCTAACTGATGGTGACCAAGTTCAGAGCTATTGCAGACAGTCAATGAAGGTGACATTACCGATGTGCACCCCCTTTACAGAACAGAATTTAGACACAGAGGAGAAACACTTTGAAGGACAAGCAGTACCATAAAAATTATATAAAAATTGAGAAAACAGGGATATAAATGTTTTAAAAATCAGATACTGGTGCGAAGAATCCAACATTTCATCGAGAGGACTCCATGTTCCAGGAGCTTACATGAAAGATTCATGCAGAAGTAAATGTCATAAGAAGTTTGTCCATGCACAAAGGCTGAACATTTCTTAAAGATATTACAAATTAGAGATGTATGAGAGAAAAAGTGGCTTTATTTGCAGTAATTCCAGCAAGATCTTTAAAAGCTAGCACATGAGTGAACTCAAAACGGAACTTCACTGTTATGTTCTACTTGCTATGAGGAACAGAATGAATCCAAGTCTGTAAGACCATGTTCCTGAATAAACTTGGAATCTGTTAAGGTGTTGGGGTTATAGTGATGAAGAAAAGAGCTTTGGAAAACACAACTGAAGCAGGCAGAAGGACCATCATCTAAGGAAATTGAGTTCACCAGAAATCTGAGATGGTGTGAGGAATCAAGTTGTGAGTTTTTCAGTGGCTCAGTCATACTACGTTCACTCTGGAAAAAGAAAATAAAATTCCTAAGCTTGTCACTTATCATACTCATGAGATCCCTGTACAAATCTGTGCATACAGACCATATTTACAGGAAGAAAGTTTCAGAGGATTATAGTATCTGTATTCATCATCACAAAAAAAGATAAGTGGCGTCTATACATGCTCTAGAGTACCACTGGTGTCACTAAAGGAGCACCTACACCTAATTATAATGCTCATCTTTTAGAAACAGACAGGAGATGAAACAAGAGATGGAGTGAGCCCAAAACTTATATAGGACTTTTGTAAACTGCAACTTCTGTTTCCAGAAGGTTTTGTTGAGAACAACTGATCCCATCAACAGTGCTTTGTTTTATAAGCAGCGACTGATTTTTGTTTTTAATTTTACAGACAATAACAGTCAAAACAAAAAGACTGTTTCCTGTGCTCGGAAATACAAGAAAAGCGAGGAAGATGTGAGATAGCGAGATTTGTATGGATGTTGAAGGCTCTATCTGCAACGGGAAAGCTCATTTTAGTGATTGTTGTGCAGGACAGAATCTAAACAGATTTGTTGCAGCAATGTGCTCGTCTGCTCTTCAGGAAATATCTAACCTAGAATTAATAAGACACTGGAAAATCTAACCTATAATTCCTTGATTTGAAAATGATGTTTATTCATCACAGTGAAATGGAATGTACCTCATTGCATTTGGCAGTCACTACAGAATTTTAAAAAAGTTGGTAAAAGTGGACTGGCCTGCTGACTGGAATACTATTGATGAATATGCGAGAAGGGGGTGACAAACCTTATATTGTTCGTGAAACAACCCGTGAAAAGATTACCAATTGACAGTATCATATGATTCGCTATGTTGCCGTTTCGAAAGATGTGAACAAGAAACTAGTCAGGTGGCTAAGACCGAGGGAGATGGTGCAGTGGTTAGCACACTGGACTCGCAATTGGGAGAACGATGGTGCAGTCCAGTATCTGAGAACAGAGATTAAGGTTTTCCGTGATATCCCTAAATAGCTCCAAGCAAAAGCTGGGGTGTTCCATTTCAAACGGCACGGCCGATTTCCTTCCCCATCCTTAACACAGTCCGAGCTTGTGAACTGTCTCTAATGACCTTGATGTCGATGGGACGTTAAATCTAATCTTCCTTTCTTCTTCGCATGGGAATATCATAAAACAGCGTCCATTTGTTACGCTATTTAAAGAAAACTTTGAAGAGTAGTTTAGAGCTCATAACTCTAACAAGAAAAATCAACAAGTTCTCACTGTCAAGCACTTTGTGCATGCCCGTCCTGCCTGTAACAAAGGAAAGTTACGACGATGTGATGTCCATGTTCAGAATAGTGCTTCCCATACAGTACAGTGAAGATTTAAAATTCCAAAAACTTTCAAACGCATTCCTTCAGTAACAACTATTTTACGTTATCTCGTTGTTGTACTAAAATAGCGATAAGGGTTTACCAAAGGGATAGAATATCCCATGGAATTTAATTTTCGCATTTTATCTTTCCCTTTCTACCTTACTGCTTGTCTCTCAGCCCACGGTATAGAGCTTCGTCTTGGTGGAAGTTCTTTGTTTTAGCCGGTGTCAGTGTGTAGTCAGCTGCAACCTCGTGACTTTGCGGACATTTGTGTGAGACATTCTCGTGGTAATTTATAAGCGTTTATAAACTGCAAACAAGATTGAGTGAAAAAATTGTTCCGGGAGTAAATTAACACGGTATTTCATGTCTATTACAATAACAGCTGAGTTGATGACGGTGTGTGAATGTCGTAATTTTTCAGGTTATGTTCATAACAGCCAAATACCTGATTTATTAGTGGTTGCTATTTTTGGCCTGTCCGGTAAAGTCGCTACGTGTATCTTCATAAAAGAAACGGTTGAGATTATGATGTGTTGTCAGGAGCAGTTTGCCTATGCAATGATTTCCGTCATGTATTTCGTGACTGACGGGAAAAGGCGGACAGTGAAGTTCAAACATTCGCTATGTTAGTGCGGTTATGTTGACTTAGTGTCATAATGTTCGTGATGATAATTTGCTGTGATCTGATGTAGACATAGAGCGGCGCCAGATTGTAGTGCTAACGTAAGCATTTTTTCAATTCATGGTTTGAGCAAGTTCACATGAAAGGAAATGCTGTAATTATGTTGAATTTTGTTAGTTTTCACTGTGCTTTGATTATTCGTGTCGTTATATTCGTGTAATCATGTGTAAATACCATTTTGTTGTAGTGTGTGGGTTTTAATGGACTACTGTGTAAGAATACTGTAATTTAGGAACTGGCGAAATACGAGGTACAAATTAACTGTAATTCGTCAAACATAAATCATTACATGTCATCAGAACTCAGTAGATCACTCATCATAGTTACAGTTAGTAGGAAGTAGTTTCAGTAAATCAGTTTCGTAAGAAAAAACTCACCAGTGTTTAATCTTGATGGTAATTAAAAATGAGAGCTTTCGCATTGCAGTGTGCAATCTACGTTACATGTTTATGGTTTTCTTTAATAGCAGGTTAAGATTCCAAAATGATGCTTATGGTAAATTGTGTATACAACGGTGAATGAATACAGATGGAGATAGTTTCAGTAATACCTATGTTAAATATGCATAGTCATTGATAAACAATCTGTATGTCCAGATTTTCATCATGTCCCTATTGGACTGAAAATAACACAATGAACAAAGTGTACAATGAAATATTTGCTGTTATCCAGTAATTTCTCTTCGATCTATGGACTGTTTTGATTGTTTGTAATACTGAAGTTAGTGTATGCACAAGAAAATACACATCTTCCAAAACTGCCACATAGGACAGTATCTACAAGCCAGTGTTACAAAGAACCAGTAGCAACTGTAAATACTCCATTTCCAGTGCATGTTATTTTGATTGTTCTCACTCTTCATGACATGAAAAATGTAAATGAGCTTATATCACTGAACACACTTTTCCTCGGCCACTTTGAATCTGTTTCCTGTGTAATCAGTCATCTACTGCGTGCAGTAGATGAGTGAAAATACTGCCTTTGAGCGATACCTCATGGTAACAATGGAAACAGAGTGCACCTATTCTTATCTGATTGCTTTTCTTTTTCAGACTGTAGAACTGAAGCCATGGACCAGTACCCAACTATGTGGATAAAAAAAGAGGAAACAGATGAAGTAAAAATTGAGTTACACTCCATGGTGAGTAGCTTACTCATATTTCTTAACTGTGTTTCATTAATTTATGTGTATAGTGTGTGAACACATAAAATTCATGTCATACTGCTGGAAACGAGTAATTGTGTTTACTAAACTGATGAACATTGTCTTAAATATGACACGTTGCACAGTTTGAAATAAGCCTTGTATTAAACCTCACATAGAACTGAGCAAGAGTTTCAATTTAATGTTCAGTAAACATGGAAAACCTTAATGCACAATCCAGTTACACTGATAAGGTGGTTGCCATAAAGTGGGTATATTCTGCTCTGATATGTCTTTTAAATGACAACCTTAATGTGCAGCTTAAGAATAACTAACTATAGTGAATGTTAAGTGCCATTACATTTATAGATGGTATGGCTGCAGTTAATGCATTATTACAGTGTATTGTGGTGTGGAATGAGAATTGTCATTTATTTATTGATGATGTAAAATACGTTAATTGTAAATAACTTTAAAGTCACATTCGCATGGTCACCAACCTGAGATGTACATTTTGTAGTACTATTAACATTAGGTGTTGATTTTGAATATGTGAACAAAGTGTAAGTAGAACTGTCAGCACTAAAGTTAAATTTCAGACAAATATCACCTGGAAGCATAAATTGGTACACAGCTGGTAGGTGCAGAATCAATTTGTATGTCGGCAGCAGTTTTGATGAAGCAGTGGGGTTACATATTAAATATTGATAGGTTTATTCATAATCACTTTCTGCGTTTGCTGAACATTGTTACACACATTGTTTGTGAAACTGGCAGATTGTTAGTTAATGCTGTCAATAATCTTACATATACATGTCACTTAGAATCTGATGTAGTGCAACTGTTTGTAAGGTATTTGGCTATCAGCAGGCAAACAAATTCACTTGGTCCCATTAATATTTTTATTCTGCCAACCAGAACTGAGGGTCCTGAGACAATCACACAAACTACTTTTCAACTATCTGTGCTGAACAAGTCTGTTTAAACATCCATCTTGGGTGCAACTGCAGAAGTACTGTGATAGCATTAATGCATTTGCATTTGAATATATGTGAGTGTTTTATTATAGTTTGTACAAACTATGTGCGGCAATTCATTTGATGAGAAGTATCAGTACAGTAGACCTAAACCATCACCGTGAGGAAATGATAAGAAATTAAATATACTAAATTTTATTAAATACAGTAAAAGATTGGTTAGACCCAACATAGTTCAGGCTTTGGCTTTTACCCCTGGCATAATGATTGTTTGACATATAGAATGATATGTATGCACAACACACAGCATGTGAATGAAAAGCAATTTGAAGAATCATTCACCTTGGACCTGAACCACAGAACTATTCAAATGCTAGAAGGTTAAAATGGGGTGCTTAGCCCCCCTTGAAATATTGGTTGTGGTGACTGACCCATAGTGCAGCTCAAGGCCTAGCCTAGGTTGAAAGGTGGCAATGTGGGTGTGAGCTGACAAAGCCTAGAAATGTGAAAGCCAAATAAAGGATGTAGCAAATTGACCAGTAGCACAGCCTGTCTACTAAAAAATCCAAATGGTGCCTAGATTGTAACTTTTACCCACAATAAGTCTTCTCTTACAATGTGTGCTGAGTTAGTTGATGCACTGAACTTCCTTATGACCTTAAGAGATGCATGTAGATGTTATATCAATTGAGACACCTTTGCCAAATTAATTAAAACTTAATTTTTGATTGGTGTATAGTTTGGGCATGACATGCTGGGAAGTAAAGGCTCAAAATTATTCGATAATTATTGAAGCATTTCAATTTAAACAAACTTTGACAACATTTTACACCTTTATTCTTAATGTTTATATATTTATTTCAAACAGTCACCCTGGCACTGAACACCTTTCTCCCAATGAGACACCAGGTTGTTGGTGTCATTACTGTAGAATGTTTGATTTTGTTGATAGCTCCACAGCCTCACCTCTGCTCACACCAATACATCACTATTATCCTGGAAGGTGTTCTTTAGGCTTTGGAAACAGTTGAAAATTCATTGAATCAAGCCAGGACACTATTGCGGAGGATCAATAATATTGAATCAAAGGTGTCAGACTGTTGCAGGTTGTGTATGGTCTGGCGTTGTCATGTTGAAGGAAAGGGTGCCCCGTGTGTGTGTGTGTGTGTGTGTGTGTGTGTGTGTGTGTGTGTGTGTGTGTGTGTGTGTGTGTGTGTGTGTGAACTATTTGAATTAGTGCTGTTTGAGGATTTTTTCACATGTCAACATGGTTAAATAACACACCCATCTTACACACTGTAATTCAAAGCTTTTCAGCTGGAGGGTTCTGCATATTTTCAGAAAAGTGGAAACATCAACAGAGTAATATGCGTGACAAGTAATACTTTAACTGATATAAAGAACAGAATAAAAAATTTGGAGGCATTATTTTCTGATAGACCCTTGTAATAAATTGATGCATTTGACAATTGCCTCGAATGTTGCAGAAAGGTTCCATTGTTATTGCCTAGCCTCCATTTGGAAGTCATAATACTACATCCATATACACATCAGCCAAAACATTATGACTGTGGATTTGCTATCAATATAAACTCATCCAGGCAATAGCACCTAACCTTGTCTTCTAGTCACACGCATGGTGCATGGAGTATCAATGAGCATGCTGACCAGATGTAAAATAGGGACTGCACACAATCTATCTTAGTCTGACCGAGAGCAGATTTTGATGGCTGGAAGGCTTGGCAGGAGCATTTGGGAAGCTGAACAGCTTGTTGGGTGTTTGAGGAGTGTTGTGGCAGTTGTCTTCAACACAGGGTGAAACAAAGGTTAAACCATGTCCAGGCATTAGGGGGTTGGGCAAGCACCTGTCAGGACAGATGGTAGACATCATAGGTTGGGCAGACTGTTAAAACAAGGCAGGCAGCAAACTATGGTGTAACTAACATCAGACTTTATTGCTGGGCAAAGTAAAAGTGTGTCTGAATGCACAATGCTCAAAACACAATGATGAGTCTGGTTAGCTGATGACCCACGAATGTGCCAGTGTTAATGCCATGACATCAACAACTTCAACTGAAATAGACATGTAAAGATTGGTGCTGGATTTGGCACAATGGCAGACCACTGCATGGTCCTGCCTTTGGGAGGGTACATTTCCATCACCCACAAAGGGAACAGTTCCTTTACTCCTGTACTGGCAGGACCTCCATTATACTCTGGGAAAAGACCATGTGGGCACCCATTGGTTCACTGGAGCTCGTGCAAGGCACTATGTTAGAAAAGGAGTATTGTAAACTGGTTGCAAACCACATCCACCTCTTACGTCATCGTTTTGATCTTCAGTCCTGAGACTGGTTTAAGGGGAGCCGGAGATGCCTATGCTGCCCATGTTAAAATCACTAAGTTTGAGGAACATTTATGAATAAACTACCAAATAGAAAAATTTGAATTTTTTTACATATAGAGTGGTTTAGTATTGCAGTTATGACAGAGGGAATTTGGAGTACATTTTCTGGTTTCCTTCCAATTATTTTTTTATTAATGATGCAAATTTTTTTACAAATAATTGCTTTATAATTAAACTGACATGAAACTACTGAACATATTGCCAAATGGCTGTGTTACAATGTTTGACCACTAGGAGTGCTGTATAAAAATTTAATCTCTCTAGCTTCAGTGGATTTTGAGAAAATGTTCCCTATATTCGAAAAATTCTAATTTATAGGAAATGGCTATCAAAGTTTCTCAATACATTCCTGCACTATAGGATGGATTAACAGGGTCTTCTTCTTCATCCTCCAAAAGCTTCCTCTTCCGTCTTCTTTTCTGGCCTGTTGTTCCATCATACATCATATGCCTTTCTCTTCTTTCTGTTCCTCTTATCCTTTCTCTGTCAATATTTCTTGGTGCTCGCACAGTGTTCACCCCAGCTGTAAATACTAATGCCTTCAGAACTTCACACTGTTCCCTTGGTTGTAGGTTGCTATTGCATCATAAATGCCAAAGTGCAGTGTTTTTATGCTTACAAAGACCCTTTTATGAATCACTTTCCAAATCAAATTGTTTACGCTCTCATTAGGATTCTGCTTCTTTCCGTGTAAACATTTGTGTAACAATTCTGGCTGTGCTAAGTCATGAAAAATTGGTTTTATTGCATTTATCACAGCTGCTGGCAAACCATGTTTGTAATCATAGTCCTTTTTTGCATTATATTTACACCAGGAATCTTTTGGGCACAGGCTGTGTTGAGGGTATTCATTGGAAGAGGCAGTATGAAGGAACAATGCCCACACTGCTTTTTGCATGTCACTAACATTACTAGCATTTTGCATTGTAGCATACCCATAGTATCTCTGTAGACGTTCAATCACCTCATCAGTAAGCCTGCCTCTCCCTCCTATTGTCTTTCCAGCACTGAGCTTACTTGAACCCAAAGTTTGTTTGAGCCTTCAAAGCCGTGCACACATACGCTTTTGCACATGCCCAATGCATTCCAACTTTTCAACTACAAATTCATTTCCATATGGTTTCAGTTCCTCTATAGTCTTGAAACCTTTGGAGTCACCATCCCCAAGGTAGTATTTGTACCTAACGTTGTATCTGGGAACTGAACGTTCAAAAATTTGTTTCACTCCATCCACTTCCATTGCTAGACTTGATCCACTATAATTTGCCTCACAGGTTCCACTGTGCTCTCCTTTGATTTTATTTTTGCACCTACAATGTTTTGATAATATTGCAACATCTATCACTTTGCACTATCACCACATACAGCAGTTACAACCCCATTCAGGGATTTATGACCCCTCTTTTGCCAGGAACCATCTAATGCCACTACCAAATCTGTAGAACCACTGTTAATTTCTACACATTTCTCCACTGCTTCCTTCATGGTTTTCAAAGCCAGGTCTTCAACAGAGGATCCTACCAGTTCACAGTAGTATCCAAATTTGCTTGGAGGTGATGGCAAGTTCATAATACCAGAAAAGTTTACCAGCAGCAGCCGACCATTTTCCAATGGATCGAAGACCATACACAAGTCGAACATTCACATCAAACACTCTAGATGGTCCATTTTTACCAAAGAGACTGGCATGTGAATTGTAGAAAGTCACTTGATACTTGCAACATGCACAGATTATCTTCATCTCACAAGCTAAACCAAACTGCTTTGTTATCTCTAGTCCCACTCCCACACTTGAACACATTTTGCACAGAACACTTTCTTTCAGCACAGAAGATAATAATCCAATATTCAGTACTTCGTTAATATCATCACTGTCACTAACATATTCACGAAATCTGTCACTTCCACCAGTCAGCTTCTTGCTAGAAGATGTCACATGGCTATGGCCGGCCATGTGTTGCTTAGCAGAAGAACGCACGGTTTCAGCAATTGTAGTATCGCAACTTGGTATTAGTGTTAATTTTCTTTTCCCTACATTCTTCCTCTTATATACACGGTTATTAAAACGTGGCATTGTAACCGGAACAATGCTTTACACAAGAAGTATAATACTACCAACAACAGGCGCAACACTGAACTAATTCGAAATGGTAAACAGCAAAGAGATGATGTTCCACGCTCTTAGTGCTTCACTTGTAACAAAACAATGTAGCCAACCCTTGCACACTCGCTGTATGCATAACATAAGGCGCTGTATGCGTAACAGGCCGAGAAAATCCCAAGCAGTTCGCCAGGAAGTCAAGAGAGGGTGTTAGATGCATTCAGCAGCCGCCAATTTCCTCTGCAGGCGTGGGGGAAAATGGTAATAACTCCACTTCTAGGGCGAGTAGAACAATAATTCAAAGTTTACGTTAAAGAGGAATGTTCCAATTAATTTTCGGTAGCAAAAAAAATCGTAATTTTTTTGGATTTGACCACCTCCGGCTCCCCTTAATGCAGCTCTCCATGCTACTCTATCATGTGCAAGCTTCTTCATCTCCGAGTAACTAATGCAACCCACATCCTCCTGAATCTGTTTAATGTATTGATGCCTTGGTCTCCCACTATGATTTTTACCCTCCGAACTTACCTTCAATTCTAAATTGGTGATCCCTTGACACTTCAGAACATTCCCTCGCAACTGATCCCTTCTTCTAGTCAAATTGTGCCACAAATTGCTCTCCTCCCCAATTCTATTCGGTACCTCCTCATTAATTACATGATCTACCCATCTGATCTTCAGCATTCTTCTATAGCACCATGTTTCGAAAACTTCTCGTCTAAACACTTTATTATCCATGTTTCAATTCCATACATGGATACACTCCATACAAATACTTTCGGAAAATACTTCCTGACACATACATTTAAACTCGACGTTAATAAATATCTTTCAGACAGAAAGGCTTTACTTGGCATTGCTAATCTACATTTTATATCCTCTCTACTATGACCATCATCAGTTATTTTGCCCCCCAGATAGTAAAACTCCTTTACTACTTTAAGTGTCTCATTTCCTAATCTAATTCCGTAAGCATCATCTAATTTAATTAGACTACCTTCCATCATCCTCACTTTGCTTTAGTTGATGTTCATCTTATATCCTCCTTCCAAGACACTGTCCATTACGTTAAAGTGCTCTTGCAGGTCCTTTGCTGTCTCTGACAGAATTACGTCCTCTGCAAACCTCAGTTTTTATTTCTTCTCCTTGGATTGTTCCTACTCCAAATTTTTCTTTTGTTTCCTTTACTGCTTGCTCAATATACAGATTAAACATCATCAGGGTAGGCTACAACCTTGTCTGTCCTTTCCCAACCACTGCTACCCTTACATGCCCCTCGACTCTGCCATCTGGTTTCTGTACAAATTATAAATAGCCTTCCGCTCCCTGTATTTTACCCCTGCCACCTTTGGAATTTGGAAGACAGTATTCCATTCAATATTGTCAAAAGCATTTTTCTAAGTCTACAAATGCTAGAAATGTAGGTCAATATTGCCTCATGTTTTCCTAAATTTCTATGGAATCCAAACTTATCTTCCCCGAGGTCTGCATCTACTGGTTTTTTCATTTGTCTGCAAAGAATTTGTGTTAGTATTTTGCACCTGGGACTTATTAAACTGATAGTTCGGTAATTTTCGGACTTGTCAACACCTGTGTTTTTTGGGATTGGAATTATATTCTGCTTGAAGTCTGATAGTATTTTGCTTGTCTCGTACATCTTGCTCACCAGATGGTAGAGTTTTGTCAAGGCTGGCTCTCCCTAGGCTGTCAGTAGTTCTAATGGATGCCGTCTACTCCCAGGGCCTTCTTTCAACTAAGGTTTTTGAGTGCTTTGTCAAACTCATCATGTAGTATCATATTTCCTATTTCATCCTCATCTGCGTCCTCTTCCATTTCCATAATATTGCCTGCAAGTACATTGCCCTTGTAGAGACCTTCTATATATTCCTTTCACCTTTTTGCCTTCCCTTCTTTGGTTGGAACTGGTTTTCCACCTGAGCTCTTGATACTCTTATGTGGTTCTCTTTTCTCCAAAGGTCTCTTCAATTTTCCTGTAGGCAGTATCTATTTTGCCCCTAGTCGTATATGCCTCTACATCCTTTAATTTGCTCTGTACCCATACCTGTTTTGCTATTTTGCATTTCCTGTCGATATCATTTTTGAGATGTTCGTATTCCTTTTTGGCTGCTTCATTTACTGCATTTTTATATTTTCTCCTTCCATCAATTAAATTCAATCTCTCTTCTGTTACCCAAGGATTTCTACTAGCCCTTGTCTTTTAACCTACTTGACCCTCTGCTGCCTTCACTATTCTCTCAAAGCTACCCTTTCTTCTTCTACTGTGTCTCTTTCCCATATTCTTGTCAGTGGTGTCCCAATGCTCTCTGAAACACTGCACAGCCTCTGATTCTTTTAGTTTATCCAGATCCCATCTCCTAAAATTCCTACCATTTTGCAGTTCCTTCAGTTTCAATACACAGTTCACAACCAATGAATTGCGGTCAGAGTCCACATCTGCCCCTGGAAATGTCTTACAGTTTAAAACCTGATTCCTAAATCTCTGTCTTACCATTGCATAATCTATCTAAAACCTTCCAGTGTCTCAAGACCTCTTCCATGTGTACAATCTTCTGCCATAATTCTTTAACGAAGTGTTAGCTACACTATGTGATCAAAAGTATCTGGACCCCAGGCTGAAAATGACTTTAAATTTCGTGGTGCCCTCCATCAGTAATGCTGGAATTCAATATGATGTTCGTCCACCCTTCGCGTTGATGACAGCTTCTACTTTTGTGGGCATACGTTCAATCAGGTGCTGGAATGTTACTTGGGTAACGGCAGCCCATTTTTCACAGAGTGCTGCACTGAGAAGAGGTATCAATGTCGGTCAGTGAGGCCTGGCATTCCAAAACTTTCCAAGGATGTTGTATAGGATTCAGGTCAGGACTCCATGAAGGCCACTTCATTACAGGAATGTTATTGTCATGTAACGACTCCACAACAGGCCATGCATCGTGAATAAGTGATCGATTGTGTTGAAAGGAGCAATTGCCGTCCCGAAATTGCTCTTCAACAGTGGGGAGCAAGAAGGTGCTTACAACATCAATGTAGGCCTGTGCTGTGATAGTGCCACACAAAACAATAAGCGGTGCAAGCCCCTCCATGAAAAACACGACACAAAGTTAGGCTAAGTTTCCTTTATGTCTATGGTCACAAACTTTTGACCATCAGATCTGCAGCAAAAAATGGGAAAAACATAAATACTCGCAGATTGTCTACAGCTTAAAAAAAAAAAACAATAAAAAGACCATAATGAAAAGTACTACTGACATATTTCTGCACTTTAAATATGAAGAAGCATACCTGTTTCATAAAAACAAAGTCCTAATGTACTGCAGCCATAGTAGCATCGTTAAATGTTAAATCAGCACCAGCATCGTCAAATACATTATCAATATACCGTAACATATAAATTACATCACATGCATGAGTCATGTTGTCAGTAGTGCTACTGTTGAAAACAAGCTGCTGTACAGTAGCCACAAGATGTTTGTGTTGTAAGGTCACCAGATGTCGCTAATGTTGGCATACACTAGTTTTCAATAATTAATTGAAACAGCAGAAATAAACGGGATACAATAGTTGAAGTCGGTAATAAGCTTATAATTTATAAAAGGCATTACAGTAATAAAAAGCAGTAAAAAAAGACATAAGTAATATTGTTATAAAGAGCAAGAGTTAAGAAACAGTGGTTGACATGTGCTCAAGTGCCAATATTCTAGATAATGACGTTAATATTGAACACCAGTGACAGTGCACCTGGTAATATTAAACAACCATAAAACAAATTGCTAAAGGAGCCACAAATGAAAGAAAACATAGTGCTGCACATAATCAGTGCCCTCTGTTAGCACTAATGCCAGTATTCCACACAGGCGGGAAGTGGTTGGAGGAACGTGACCGGCAGAGGGCCCTTCGTACCATGCGGCACTCCATTGCAAGAAAATAATGATAAAATTCTGTAACAATGGGTGATCCACATTATCTGATAAATGCAGTCTATGAAATGAATAGGGAAGGAACAAGAAGATACTAGTCATGCGTAAAACATACGAAAACTAAGTAAATATGTGATGCACTCAGTACTAGGTGAACTTACCAACACACCATATATAACAGTGGCGTGCAGTGGTTAGAGTAAAACATTGTCAAATAAAGCAAAGTAGGCTTTGGGCACAGTCATTTTGCTAGTTAAGCAGTTTAGTTGGTTCTCTGATTTTTGCTTCATAAATTTCAAGCTCCTCTAAAAAATTGATTAGCTGCTCGACCATGAAATTAGTTTCCTCACCACTTGCCTAACTGTCATAGTACTTGCAGTTGATCCTGATGCAGTGTGCAATTCCTGTCTGTTGGTCTGGATAGATGTCTGCCTATTACACATTACGACCCTCTTTAAGTGTTGGCAGTATCTCAGTCGACAGACAAGATCGGTCTATCCGCTTTTGTGCTGTAAGTGTCCCTCCATGTTTCAGTGTCACTATCACATTGGAAACAGTGGACCAACGGATGTTTCGGAGTGTGGAAATCTCTCACACAGATGTATTACACAAGTGACACCCTATCACATGACCACATTCGAAGTCCATGAGTTACGCAGAGCACCCGATTCTGCTCTTTCATGACTACATAGGTCCCTGATGTGGAGTACCTTGCAGTAGGTGGCAGCACAATGCATCTATATGAGAAACTAATGTTTTTGGGGTGTGTGGATACTTTTGAGCACAATGTATGATGAAGTTATGCTCTGTGCAAAATTCTATCAGATGGCTTCCTCTTTAATTCCTTACTCACATTCCATATTCACCTACTACGTTTCCTTCTCTTTTCCAACTATCGAATTCCATTCCCCCATGACTATTAAATTTTTGTCTCCCTTCACTGTCTAAATAATTTTATCTCATCATACATTCCTTCAATTGTTTAATTATCCATGGAGCTAGTTGGCATATAAATTTGTACTACTGTGGTAGGCATGGGCTTCATGTTCATCTTGACTATAATAATGCATTCACTATGCTGTTTGTAGTAACTTACCCACACTCCTTTTCTTTTATCCATTATTAAACCCACACCTCCATCACCCCTATTTCATTTTTATTTATAATTCTGTATTCATTTGACGAGAAGTCTTGTTCCTCATGCCATAGAACTTCACTAATTCCCACTATATCTAGCTTCAACCTATCCATTTCCCTTTTTAAATTTTCTAACCTACCTGCTGAATTAAGAGATCTGACATTCCATGCACCAATCTGTAGAACGCCAGTTTTCTTTCTCCTGATAACAACTTGGTCCCGAGTTATCACCACTTGGAGATTTGAATGGGGTGCTATTTTACCTTCGGAATATTTTACCCATGAGGATGCTTTCATCATTTAATCACAAAGTAAAGCTGCATCCCCTCTGGAAAATTTATAGCTGTAGTTTCCCCTTGCTTTCACCTGTTGGCACTATCAGCACTGCAAAACCATTCTGGTTAATGTTAAAAGGCCAAATTAATCAGTCATCCTGAAAGTTGCCCCTGCAACTACTGTATAGGCTGCTGCCCCTCCTTCAGCAACCACATGTTTGTCTGGCCTCTCAGCAGATACCCCTCCATTGCAGTTTCACCTTTGGTATGGCTGTCTGCATTGCTGAGCCACACAAGCCTCCAAACCAGTGACAAGATCCATGGTTCATGTTAGGTCCACCCCTTCATGATGATCATATTTCGCAATGGCAGTGGCATTTTTCATCAAAACTATGCACCATTTCACAAGGCCATGAGTGGTGGAATGGTTTGAGGAATACAGTGGTGAGTTCCAATTGATATGATGGCCACCAAATATGCCAGCTCTGACCCTGATCGAACACATCTGGGATGTGATTTAACATAACATGTGCCAACTACCTCAAATGATCTATCAAGTCCTAGTTGCTTCCATGCCACAATGTCTCCCTGCTGTTATCTGTGCCAAAGGTGGACATACCAGCTTTTAGAGTGGTGATCATAACGTTGGGGCTGATCAGACTATGGCACTTACCACAATTGAAAGAAGATTGTTTTATTGTAGTGATGGTGATAATGATAGTGGCACAAAGTTGGGCCAAGCAGCACATGCTGCCCATGAGCCCTGCATGGATCGCCCTCCAGTCCAGCTTCAAGACACCGACTGCCTGTGAAATGCACTGCTTTTCCTCGCCACCCAGTGTGGCTCCACAACACCACTGGTTCCATGAGCTCCAAGCTGCGAGAAGTGACATCTGCCAGGCACATGAGGCTGGAATTAAGAGACGAACCCCACCATATCTTAACATCCCCCACCAAACCAAATTCCCCCTGCCTTGCCATTAAAGAGCCCTTCACATCTGACTCTCCTTCACCTGGGTAATAAGCACTTGTGAGTCTTTACTTGTGCAGAAATTCAGAACCAGGTGGTTTGCCAGGCTCACAACCCTGGCAATCTCATAGGGTACAGAGAACTGAAGAGCCAGCTTGCTAGCAAACCTTAACTCCCCTTTTTGAGCAATATTAGGATTTTGGACTAACACTGTCCCCAACCTTTGGACTGAACCACGTAGTCCATGATTGTTGCAGATGGCTAGCCTGTGATGTGAAATTTTGGTATTATGCCTAGCCTGGCTCCAGTTGTGCTGTGTTAATGCTAGGGTGACTTGTTCTGGAAGCAAATCATTGATTGACCACAGATTGACGAGAGGAGAATTGACTGGATGTGCTAGCATAAGGAATACTGGAGGAGCCTCCAGGGACTTGGGTTGTGCAGTGTTAGACAAAATTGACCCATGGTACTGACATGTCCCACTTCATCTGAGCCTTGTTGCGAAAGATAAGCACAGCCTTCAACTTTCAGTTCACCTGGTCAGCAAAGTGTGCAGGTAATAAGGATTTGTGATCACATCCTTAATTCCATTGACAAAGGAGAACCTCATGAATAGCTGGGAAGCAAAAGCAGCAGCATTATTGCTAACAAGCACCCTGGGTGGCCCATAAAGAGAAAAAATTCATAACAAATGCTGGATAATTACCAGAATAGTCACTCATTCTGCTTGGAATGAGAGAGAAAAAAGAGAAATTGTTCATAATAACTTTCCAAGGATGTTGTATAGGATTCAGGTCAGGACTCCATGAAGGCCACTTCATTACAGGAATGTTATTGTCATGTAACGACTCCACAACAGGCCATGCATCGTGAATAAGTGATCGATTGTGTTGAAAGGAGCAATTGCCGTCCCGAAATTGCTCTTCAACAGTGGGGAGCAAGAAGGTGCTTACAACATCAATGTAGGCCTGTGCTGTGATAGTGCCACACAAAACAATAAGCGGTGCAAGCCCCTCCATGAAAAACACGACACAAAGTTAGGCTAAGTTTCCTTTATGTCTATGGTCACAAACTTTTGACCATCAGATCTGCAGCAAAAAATGGGAAAAACATAAATACTCGCAGATTGTCTACAGCTTAAAAAAAAAAACAATAAAAAGACCATAATGAAAAGTACTACTGACATATTTCTGCACTTTAAATATGAAGAAGCATACCTGTTTCATAAAAACAAAGTCCTAATGTACTGCAGCCATAGTAGCATCGTTAAATGTTAAATCAGCACCAGCATCGTCAAATACATTATCAATATACCGTAACATATAAATTACATCACATGCATGAGTCATGTTGTCAGTAGTGCTACTGTTGAAAACAAGCTGCTGTACAGTAGCCACAAGATGTTTGTGTTGTAAGGTCACCAGATGTCGCTAATGTTGGCATACACTAGTTTTCAATAATTAATTGAAACAGCAGAAATAAACGGGATACAATAGTTGAAGTCTGTAATAAGCTTATAATTTATAAAAGGCATTACAGTAATAAAAAGCAGTAAAAAAAGACATAAGTAATATTGTTATAAAGAGCAAGAGTTAAGAAACAGTGGTTGACATGTGCTCAAGTGCCAATATTCTAGATAATGACGTTAATATTGAACACCAGTGACAGTGCACCTGGTAATATTAAACAACCATAAAACAAATTGCTAAAGGAGCCACAAATGAAAGAAAACATAGTGCTGCACATAATCAGTGCCCTCTGTTAGCACTAATGCCAGTATTCCACACAGGCGGGAAGTGGTTGGAGGAACGTGACCGGCAGAGGGCCCTTCGTACCATGCGGCACTCCATTGCAAGAAAATAATGATAAAATTCTGTAACAATGGGTGATCCACATTATCTGATAAATGCAGTCTATGAAATGAATAGGGAAGGAACAAGAAGATACTAGTCATGCGTAAAACATACGAAAACTAAGTAAATATGTGATGCACTCAGTACTAGGTGAACTTACCAACACACCATATATAACAGTGGCGTGCAGTGGTTAGAGTAAAACATTGTCAAATAAAGCAAAGTAGGCTTTGGGCACAGTCATTTTGCTAGTTAAGCAGTTTAGTTGGTTCTCTGATTTTTGCTTCATAAATTTCAAGCTCCTCTAAAAAATTGATTAGCTGCTCGACCATGAAATTAGTTTCCTCACCACTTGCCTAACTGTCATAGTACTTGCAGTTGATCCTGATGCAGTGTGCAATTCCTGTCTGTTGGTCTGGATAGATGTCTGCCTATTACACATTACGACCCTCTTTAAGTGTTGGCAGTATCTCAGTCGACAGACAAGATCGGTCTATCCGCTTTTGTGCTGTAAGTGTCCCTCCATGTTTCAGTGTCACTATCACATTGGAAACAGTGGACCAACGGATGTTTCGGAGTGTGGAAATCTCACACACAGATGTATTACACAAGTGACACCCTATCACATGACCACATTCGAAGTCCATGAGTTACGCAGAGCACCCGATTCTGCTCTTTCATGACTACATAGGTCCCTGATGTGGAGTACCTTGCAGTAGGTGGCAGCACAATGCATCTATATGAGAAACTAATGTTTTTGGGGTGTGTGGATACTTTTGAGCACAATGTATGATGAAGTTATGCTCTGTGCAAAATTCTATCAGATGGCTTCCTCTTTAATTCCTTACTCACATTCCATATTCACCTACTACGTTTCCTTCTCTTTTCCAACTATCGAATTCCATTCCCCCATGACTATTAAATTTTTGTCTCCCTTCACTGTCTAAATAATTTTATCTCATCATACATTCCTTCAATTGTTTAATTATCCATGGAGCTAGTTGGCATATAAATTTGTACTACTGTGGTAGGCATGGGCTTCATGTTCATCTTGACTATAATAATGCATTCACTATGCTGTTTGTAGTAACTTACCCACACTCCTTTTCTTTTATCCATTATTAAACCCACACCTCCATCACCCCTATTTCATTTTTATTTATAATTCTGTATTCATTTGACGAGAAGTCTTGTTCCTCATGCCATAGAACTTCACTAATTCCCACTATATCTAGCTTCAACCTATCCATTTCCCTTTTTAAATTTTCTAACCTACCTGCTGAATTAAGAGATCTGACATTCCATGCACCAATCTGTAGAACGCCAGTTTTCTTTCTCCTGATAACAACTTGGTCCCGAGTTATCACCACTTGGAGATTTGAATGGGGTGCTATTTTACCTTCGGAATATTTTACCCATGAGGATGCTTTCATCATTTAATCACAAAGTAAAGCTGCATCCCCTCTGGAAAATTTATAGCTGTAGTTTCCCCTTGCTTTCACCTGTTGGCACTATCAGCACTGCAAAACCATTCTGGTTAATGTTAAAAGGCCAAATTAATCAGTCATCCTGAAAGTTGCCCCTGCAACTACTGTATAGGCTGCTGCCCCTCCTTCAGCAACCACATGTTTGTCTGGCCTCTCAGCAGATACCCCTCCATTGCAGTTTCACCTTTGGTATGGCTGTCTGCATTGCTGAGCCACACAAGCCTCCAAACCAGTGACAAGATCCATGGTTCATGTTAGGTCCACCCCTTCATGATGATCATATTTCGCAATGGCAGTGGCATTTTTCATCAAAACTATGCACCATTTCACAAGGCCATGAGTGGTGGAATGGTTTGAGGAATACAGTGGTGAGTTCCAATTGATATGATGGCCACCAAATATGCCAGCTCTGACCCTGATCGAACACATCTGGGATGTGATTTAACATAACATGTGCCAACTACCTCAAATGATCTATCAAGTCCTAGTTGCTTCCATGCCACAATGTCTCCCTGCTGTTATCTGTGCCAAAGGTGGACATACCAGCTTTTAGAGTGGTGATCATAACGTTGGGGCTGATCAGACTATGGCACTTACCACAATTGAAAGAAGATTGTTTTATTGTAGTGATGGTGATAATGATAGTGGCACAAAGTTGGGCCAAGCAGCACATGCTGCCCATGAGCCCTGCATGGATCGCCCTCCAGTCCAGCTTCAAGACACCGACTGCCTGTGAAATGCACTGCTTTTCCTCGCCACCCAGTGTGGCTCCACAACACCACTGGTTCCATGAGCTCCAAGCTGCGAGAAGTGACATCTGCCAGGCACATGAGGCTGGAATTAAGAGACGAACCCCACCGTATCTTAACATCCCCCACCAAACCAAATTCCCCCTGCCTTGCCATTAAAGAGCCCTTCACATCTGACTCTCCTTCACCTGGGTAATAAGCACTTGTGAGTCTTTACTTGTGCAGAAATTCAGAACCAGGTGGTTTGCCAGGCTCACAACCCTGGCAATCTCATAGGGTACAGAGAACTGAAGAGCCAGCTTGCTAGCAAACCTTAACTCCCCTTTTTGAGCAATATTAGGATTTTGGACTAACACTGTCCCCAACCTTTGGACTGAACCACGTAGTCCATGATTGTTGCAGATGGCTAGCCTGTGATGTGAAATTTTGGTATTATGCCTAGCCTGGCTCCAGTTGTGCTGTGTTAATGCTAGGGTGACTTGTTCTGGAAGCAAATCATTGATTGACCACAGATTGACGAGAGGAGAATTGACTGGATGTGCTAGCATAAGGAATACTGGAGGAGCCTCCAGGGACTTGGGTTGTGCAGTGTTAGACAAAATTGACCCATGGTACTGACATGTCCCACTTCATCTGAGCCTTGTTGCGAAAGATAAGCACAGCCTTCAACTTTCAGTTCACCTGGTCAGCAAAGTGTGCAGGTAATAAGGATTTGTGATCACATCCTTAATTCCATTGACAAAGGAGAACCTCATGAATAGCTGGGAAGCAAAAGCAGCAGCATTATTGCTAACAAGCACCCTGGGTGGCCCATAAAGAGAAAAAATTCATAACAAATGCTGGATAATTACCAGAATAGTCACTCATTCTGCTTGGAATGAGAGAGAAAAAAGAGAAATTGTTCATAATAACTAATAGGTGCCGAACACCCACACATGTGGAAGAGGTCCTATATAATCAATAAAAAATTTATGCATCAGGTGTCTCTCTAAAATCCCCATGGTAGAATTCTGGTTGGGCTCAGCTCCCTTACAGCTCACACTCCCCCCACCAAATTCTGGATGTCCTTATACAGGGAAAACCAGGTGACATGTTGAACGATCTTGACCCCCACCAACCTTCAGTCTTTGTTATACAGGGAGGACCAGGCGATGTATTGTCTGATCTTAACAGTTGTGTAAATTCCCAAATGACTGCCTAAGAGGGTGTTACAGAAGTAATGAGCTAAAACCTAACTAAGAAGCTGAGTGTCAGTCTCTAAACAAAAGTCTCGGTGTTCAAAATAAAATCTGAATTTGTCAAGGGAAAACAGAACTGCCAAGGCTTCCTATTCATACATAAAATATTTCATCTCCACAGGTGAAAGTTTTAAGGTGCATAGGCTATAGAGCATCAGCCTGCCACAGACCCATCTCATTCTGTTCCTGCAGGAGGCCAGCTGCCACTTTCTGCTCCAGAAGAATTACAGGTGTCCATCTGCAAGAACAACAGGAGCTCAAAATTGGGTATGGCTAATACTAGTGGGTTAGTAAGTGCCACCTTAATGCCTTCAAAAGATTCCTGATGACTTTCATCCCATTTGAAATTTCTTAAATAGTTAAGGCATTTGCCATGTCTATGAATGGTACCACACCTTTCTTATTTCTAGGAACTGGGAATTTTCACAAATCACCAGTATACTCCTGGTCAATTCTAATGCAATCAGTGGAACTAAGATGTCCCAAGAATGAAACCTATGTACCAGTGTGATTTAGATGGTTTCACATCAAGTCCCACCTCCCTCTGGTAAACCAGGTCTGCAAAATGTTGCAGGTGTCCAGACAGACTAGCACTAAAAATAACAATGCCATATAGGTAATTATACACACACTTGAAATCACCCAAAACACAATCTAGAAGGCAAGACAGAATGGCAGCTGCCACTGACAAACCAAAGGCCACCCTGTTAAATTCGTAGAGGTTCCAGTCTGTACAAAAGGCAGTAGTATGCTTGGAATCCTCTGTTAACATGATCTGATAATATGCCTGATTGAGATCCAGGACAGTAAAATACTGAGCCCCAGTGAATGAAGAAAAACAAATTAGGTACATTTGGAAGTGACAGATTCCAAAACTACCTTCTCATTAACTGCTCGATAATCCACAACTGGATGAAACACGGCTCTGCTGCCCATAGATATTGAGAATATGGGAGAAACATAGGCTGAGGCTGAGGGCCCGATGACCCCATCGAACAACATATTATTAATCAACGCACATATACATTTCATCTTTGATAGAGAAAGTTGTAAAGATCGTACCTCTCTGGAATGTCATTTGTAAGGCGAATCTTGTACTGGATTTTATTGGTGATGTCGAGTCTGTTAGTTAACACCTGCACTAAACAATCAAGAACTTCTAGTACCTGCTTCACCTCTACTAGACCAAGGTGACTGAGCCCAAATGGCGAACGTTGCGGTAACGCTATGAATTCCAGTGGCAACCCGACAGGAGCACAACATGAGTTTTTCAGCTGGGTTAAATTTCAAATAAACAACCCTGCCTTGACAATCTAATGCCAACCCACTACCACTTACAAAACACACCCCAAAATTAAATTCACTGAAAGATTTTTAATTACTTTCCACTTCACAGGCCAACAATTTTCCAATACTCAGTTCTGACAACCAGAGGCAACATCTGCCCAATGAGAGCTCGACATTGGGAGGATGGATGCAAACAAGGTAATTCACAGGTATGGCAGAACTCCAAATACCACACATACTCTAGACGACAAACTGAACTACCATAGTTAAGGAGGGTGCACACTGGTTCCTAGTTAAGTTGTTCCCAAAGATAAGGCAGTGGTTTCCATACTTCGGACTTGACACAGACACAGACACAGCACTCCGGTAATAGAACACTACCATGCCTCTTCCATTCCTTGTGACATCAGTTGTTTGACTCTCCTTCCATGGAACTGGAAATTGCCATACAAGATGCCCCTCTTTGTTACACTGGAAACACATCCTATGCTTGTTCCTTCTGGGTGGTCCCCTTTTAAATTGCCTGGAATCTCAATCCCCATCTTGGTAATAATGCTGACACCCCCATCAGTACTCCCCCCAGGGGGTCCACAACTCTTTTGTGGATTCGTGCGTGGCAAGCACGGGGTCCCGAGCCATTGCAGCCTTCTCTCTCTCCCGGGCTGCATTTCCTTTCCCTTCCCCTCCTTTCCCCTCCATGCTCCTTTCCCCTCGCCCTCTCCTCTCCCTCTATTGGTGTCCTTGCTTATGTTGGCCCCCGCTATCCTCCTGGTTCTGTTGGTTTTACACTCCGGCTTTGTTGCGTAATCATCTCCTCCTTTTGGCATTCCTTGGTACCCCTCTGGGGTTTGACCTCCATTACAAAATTTCTCCTCCGTAGTGTGAGCCATTTGGGGAAGAGCACCTTATCTAGTGTCTCCGACGTGCACCCTCCTAGTACATTCCACCTTTTCTTTCACGTCGTTGTCTGATGTTAGGGTGCATAGCCAGCACGGTAGCCAGCCCATATGGTGGGGTCGCTATGTACCCTTTTGGTTGAGCCCCCTGAACACACAGGGATCACACTTCTGATACCTGAGCTGTGACCACCTCATGCATGCCTTGGAGTGGTTGCGCGTCACCCTGGAGCATCGGAACTCCCGGCAACGGCCGCCGTGCCAGACGGCCCTTCCTGTGGGTGGGTGGCGCCCGTGAGGAGAGCCCCTGATCGGAGTGGGTGGTATCAGGGCGGACGCTATGCAGATGAAACGCATACGGGTCCAAAACTCTGGCCATTCTTCTGCGGCTGTCTCTCTGTGTGTAACTGATTCCTCAAGTGCTGCTTCTCTTGCCCCTTCGCCCTTCCCTTCCATGGCTACCCCCTGGGAAGAGGGTCAGGCCCGTCGTCTAGGGGCAAAACCTTTCCCCCGTTATCTAGTTTGCACCAGGACTGATGGAGATACTTTCACCAGTGTCAAACCTTTATTCTTTGTGGAACACATTGAAGACAAGTTTGGCGAAGTGGACTCCCTGAGCAAGATGCGGTCGGGTTCATTGCTGATAAACACTGCTTCAGCTGCCCAATCTGCGGCCCTTCGTGCCTGTACCCATCTTAGCACAATTCCTGTGTCCATTACCCCCCACCGGTCTCTAAATATGGTACAAGGTGTGATTTTTCACAGGGACCTCATCCTTCAAACTGATGAGGAACTTCGGGACAATCTTGGACGGCGGGGTGTTCACTTTGTTCGGCGTGTTCAGAAGGGTCCTAAAGATAATCGTATTGATACTGGTGTCTTTATCCTGGCCTTTGAAGGGGATACCCTCCCTGAGAAAGTTAAGATTATGGTCTATCGCTGTGATGTGAAGCCGTACATCCCGCCTCCTATGAGGTGTTCTAAGTGCTTGCGATTTGGCCACATGTCTTCTCGCTGTTCCCAGGCCCCTCTCTGTGGTGACTGTGGACGTCCACTCCATGAGGCGAGTCCCTGTGTTCCCCCTCCTGTATGTGTAAATTGTCATGGTAGTCATTCTCCACGTTCACCAGATTGCCCGGTATATAAGAAAGAAAAAAAGATACAGGAGTAAAAGTCCCTCGATCGTTTAACCTACACAGAGGCCCGTACGAAATATGCATGACTGCACCCTGTGTCCATGACATCTAGTTACGCCTTGGTTACATCTTCACCCCTTCCTCCCCCTTCCTTACCCCCATCCCAGACCCGTCTCCTCCCCCCTCCCCTGCAGCTCCCACACCTTCTCCTATGGGCGCTGCTCCCCTCCCCAGCCGGAGAAGTGTCCCACTCCTTCGGCGTCTGCCAGTCAAGGGCGCCTCTCCTGGGATGCCCCTTCCCGGCACCTTCCAGGTCAAAGGTCTGCTGCCGCGCAACGACCGCGAGAGCCGCGGTCTGTCGGCCCCCAGGTCGCCCCGTCTCTTTCTGTTCCTGATCTTGCTGCAGCTGGCTCCTTTATGCCACACAGCCCTCCTCGATCTCAACCTGAAAAGAAGAAGAAACATAAGTCCCGGGACAAAGAGCCTCTGGTGTCACCGGAGGTCCCTTCCCCGACTTCACAACCGGATTCTGACCTGTCGTTCATGGATGTCGCCCCTCCTTGTCGGTGACAGGTGGAGACCCGGAGGTATGACTGAAAATAGCGTGTTCAGCCCTCATTTAAACCATCGTTCTGTGGTTCTCCAATGGAATTGTAATGGATACTATCGTCACCTTCCGGAGTTGAAATCCCTTCTTTCGTCCTACTCTGCAGCTTGTGTGGTTCTCCAGGAATCTCATTTTACTGATGCTCACTCACCGACCCTCCATGGATTCTGTATTTTCTGTCGAAATCGGGTTGGACCAATGCGGGCTTCTGGTGGCGTTTGTACGTTGGTCCGTGCAGACATTGCTAGCACGTGGATTCCTCTCCAACCTACATTGGAAGCGGTTGCTGTTAGGGTCCAGACACAGTTTGCAATCTTTATCTCCCTCCTGACAGGACTCTTACACCTGCTGCCTTAACCACCCTTCTTCAGCAACTTCCTCCTCCCTTCCTCCTCCTTGGGGATTTTAATGCTAATCATCCTTTGTGGGGCAGTGCCTTTCCATCTAGACGAGGTGGTCTTATAGACCAATTTATTGCAGACCACGACCTGTGCCTTCTTAATGATGGCTCCCCTACTCATGTCAGTGCCGGTCATAGTACCTTTTCTGCCATTGATCTTCCTCTTTCTTCTCCCTCTCTCCTCCCTTCATTACACTGGTCGCCACACGACGACCTTTGTGATAGTGACCATTTCCCGTTGGTTATCACGCTCCCTTCCCGCTCCCCGATGGAAAGGTTACCTCGTTGGTCTTTCCGCCGCGCCGATTGGCCTCTATACACTGCACAGGTCGAGTTTTCTCCCTCTTTGTCGGGTTGTATTGATGACGTCCTACGTGACGTGTCTGACGCGATTGTTCGCACTGCTAGCCTTGCTGTCCTGCGCTCATCTGGACCATTTTGTCGCCGGCAAGTCCCGTGGTGGAGTACGGCCATTGCCATTGCCATCCGTGCTCGCCGTCGAGCTTTGCAACACTTGAAGAGGCACCCATCTGTAGCCAGCCTTACTACCTTTAAACGCCTCCGTGCTAAAGCCCGTTATTTAATCAAACAGGGTAAGCGGATATGTTGGGAACGATTCATTTCTTCCCTTGGTTCTACTGTCCCTCTGTCACAGGTATGGGCTACACTTCGTTCTCTCTAAGGTTGCCATTGGCAGTCCACCCTCCCAGGCCTTCACCTCCCAGATGGCATTTGTACGGACCCATTAGTTCTTGCAGAACATCTTGCGACCCATTTTGCAGTGGCGTCAGCGTCAGCCTCCTATCCAGCTGCTTTCCTTCATCAAAAACAGCAGGCTGAAGCTGTCACCTTATGTTTCACCACTTGTGAGTCAGAATCTTACAACGAACCTTTCACTGAATGGGAATTTCTTTCTGCTCTATCTTCTTCTCATGATACGGCCCCTGGCCCAGATTCCATTCATAACCAACTGCTTCAACATCAGTGCTCCACAACGGCAACATCATCTTCGGGTGTTTAACTGTATCTGGCTCCAGGGTGACTTCCCTTCTCAGTGGAGGGATAGCATTGTGGTTCCTGTCCTTAAGCCTGGTAAGAACCCCCTATCTGTTGACAGCTATCGGCCAATTAGTTTGACCAATGTTGTTTGTAAGTTACTTGAACGGATGGTAGTCCGTCGGCTCAATTGGGTCCTCGAATCTCGGGATCTATTGTCGCCTTACCAGTGTGGCTTTTGAGAGGGACGGTCTTCAATCGATCATATACTTCGCTTGGAATCCGCAGTTCGGCAGGCTTTTCCCAGCGCCGCCATTTGGTTGCAGTGTTTTTTGACCTTCGCAAGGCCTATGACACAGCCTGGCGCCATCACATCTTACTTACCCTTCATCAGTGGGGTCTTCGGGGCCCACTCCCAATTTTTATCCGACAGTTCCTGATCCATCGGTCATTCAGAGTTCGAGTTGGTACTGCTTTTAGTTCTCCACGGACCCAGGAGACGGGCGTCCCACAGGGTTCTGTCTTGAATGTCCTTCTTTTCCTCATTGCTATCGATGGACTTGTAGCCTCTGTCGGTCCCTTGGTCGCCCCTGCCCTGTATGTGGATGATTTCTGCATTTGGGTTAGTTCCTCCTCTATGGCATCTGCAGAGCGGCAGCTCCAGGTAGCTATACGGCGTGCCTCTGCATGGACCCTCTCACACGGGTTTCAGTTCTCTCCTTTAAAATCGCGAGTGGTCCACTTCTGTCGCCGTACTACGATCCATCCTGATCCAGAGCTCTATCTTACTGCACAACGATTGCCTGTGGTCACACAGTTTCGTTTCCTGGGTCTTCTTTCCAACAACAAGCTCACTTGGCTGCCCCATATCAGACTCCTGAAGGTAGGATGTTTCCGTAAACTCAATGTCCTTCGCTTCCTTGCCCACTCCTCTTGGGGTGCGGACTGTTCCCTCCTCCTCCGTCTTTATCGTGCTCTAGTTCTGTCTCGCTTGGACTATGGTTGTCAAGTTTATGGTTCAGCTGCTCCTTCCACACTGCACGTGCTGGATCCAGTCCACCATCGTGGTATCCGTTTGGCCACCGGTGCCTTCCCTACTAGCCCTGTTGATAGTCTCCTGGTTGAAGCTGGGATCCCCCCCCCCCCTTTCTGTTCGGCGGTCCCAGCTTCTGGTGTTACGCACTCACTATCCGTTCCTCTCCCACTCATCCTTCCTATTCTATCCTGTTCCCAGACCATGGACGTCGCCCACCCGATTCCCGCCCTCGGGGGCGGGTTTACCGGTTGGGCTGCGCCTTGCGTCTCTTAGCCGTGATTTTCAGCTTCCTCCTTTGTCCTGTCTTCCTCACTCCCTCCCCTCCACCCTCCTTGGTTAGTTCCTCGGCCTCGACTTCGTACGGATCTCCGCCGCGGTCCGAAAGATTCCATCCCCCTGGTGGAGTTCCGTTCCTTTTTCTGCCAAATTTTAAGGGAGTTTTGGGATGCTGTTGTTTTTTACACTGATGGCTCTAAATCTGCTGATCGTGTTGGGTATGCCTTCATGTCCTCTGTTGGAACGGAAAGTCATCTGCTGCCACCTACATGTGGGGTGTTTACTGCGGAATTGATGGCAATTTCCCAGGCCCTTACCTTTGTTAAACAGTCCCAACACAACCGCGTTTTGTTATGCACGGACTCGATGAGTGGCCTTCTTGCTATTGACCGGTGTTTTTCGCGCCATCCCTTGGTCTCTGCCATCCATGACCATCTCGCTGATATTCACCGTGCTGCTTGTTCTATTGACTTCCTTTGGGTCCCTGGCCATGTGGGTATCCCGGGTAATGAGCTCGCTGATCGTTTGGCTGGGGGAGCAGTTACTTACCCCCATTTTCTGTAGCCCCTCCTGCAGCGGATTTACGGCTTCACATCAAATCCCACTTCGCACAGTCATGGGCCAATTCTTGGGAGGTTACTCCCCTGTCTAATAAACTTCGTTCAATTAAGGTGACCCCAGGCCCGTGGCGTTCTTCCTTTCGCATCTCCCGAAAGGACTTGACCACACTGTGTCGTCTCCGCATTGGCCATACTCGGTTGACCCATGGTTTTCTTTTGCGTGATGAGCCACCCCCACTATGTGGTTGTGGAGCCTTCCAGTCCGTAGCCCACATTTTGGTTGAATGCCCCCTTCTTTTGGCTCTGCGTGCTAAGTACAGGCTCCCCCATGCTTTACCTTTGATGTTGGCTGACGATTCCCGGATGGTCTCTCTGGTTCTCGGTTTCCTCCGGGAAAGTGGTTTTTATTCTCAGTTTTAAGGTTTTTAATCTCTCTCTGGCGTTGGGGCAGGGCGGTGAGTGTTTGGGTGTCTCCCACTGTAAGCAGTGTTCAGAGATTCCTGATTCACCTCCCTGACCGAATTCCTCTTTTCTTCCCCTTTTACTCTGTTTTTACCCTTTTTTTAAGGCTTGGTTAGTCATTCTATTCCCATACGTACTTTCTACATTATAGCAGTTGTACCTTTCAATTCACAGGTGGTCTTGCCTATGCTGCTTCAGCATAGTGTTGGGTTCATTCTCTTGCCGACTTCCCTCATTTTGTTTTTACCAGTGACAACATGACTGCCTTTTTACGTTTTTTTCCCTTTTTCCGTTTTATTGTTCTGACTTTACTGAGTTGTCCCATTAGCGGAATGGCGCATATTTGAAACAAGGGACTGATGACCTTGCTGTCTGGTCCCTTAAACCTCAACCAACCATGCAGACGACTATGCCATCTGGTCGCAGTGGTTATCACATATGCATGGACTACTCTAGCATGCTTCCTGTCAGACCCAAATTCTCAACTTATTCACACACTACTGATGCAATGCTCATGCTCATGATTCTCATTACACATGGTGTCTCACTGGTTCCTGTAAGAGTTAGAGCATGGTGTGCATCTGCACTGAAACAATCATTGTCTGACATCACCTTAATTATATATGTGGTGTCCTTTCTTTCGGACTTGTCTATGTATCACCACATCCTGTTCAAACAATCTGAACATGTTTTCCTTACTGCAATCCTTTGGCCAGTGTTGTGGACATGAATGTGTAATAATTGCACTCCATATTTATGATCATTTCTTGGTAAAAACATTTGTCACAATATGGTATAATTTTGCTTGCTGGGGAAACCCAAAATAATGGGGACAAACATTCGGTCAGTGCAATATTCCTACTCTCACTGTGCCATTACAGTCAGCACTCTCTCATTGTGCAGCTGCATCACTGCAGCTGAATGCAGCAACAACACATACTGGGAGCATTAAGTGTTTGACTACCAATACTTGGTATCTTCTACTGGTGTGAATGAAATTTTCGTTTTTCAGTTGGTAATTGTGCATCCCTTACAGTGCCCTACTGGTGTTTCACATATTGCAGTTTGAACCTCTGAGACAAGGAGTTGCTGGCCATTCAAAACAAACAAAAGATGACTGTGCAGTAGACTGCATGAATTTACACAACAGTTTCGTAAACATGAGATTACATTTCCGAAACATACTCATCGCTACTACATAGGAACCCTACCATTTTCCACAGAATATGTAGTGGAGATCACAAAACTAATAGGTCTGATCTGAATCTTAAACTCTGCTCCAAATTAGTTGTTAGTAGTTCATCCACAGCTTGACTCTAGAAATTAAGATGCTCTTTTGTCTCATTAACAGATGTTCATTGCCACTTCAGCCAACAGCCAAAATGGAGCCTAGGATGCCCTCTGAGCCCAACTAACAGCTTTTGTTAATGCATATGAGCCACAGTACAGAGCTGGCCAATAGAACTTACACCAGATTTCATATGCGACAGAGGCAGGTATATGAAAACCTCAAGGATGGGGCACTAAAGATATCTTGAGGTACCTTTACTTTTACTGTAATAAAAAAGAATCAAGTCACATGGAAAGCTTAAGAAAGTTTTATTTAAACTGATTATACACATGTACAACACAGTACCATCTTACAATATAAAAAAGTTAAAATTGTGGTTCTGTTCCTTAAATGATGAATTCTATGCACCTATTCTTCCTGGAAAATTGCTTAATACATTGTCAATAGGACAATGAATGTTGGGGTGAGTGTCCAACAGAGCTAAGCCATTAAGTCAATCCTCCTTCATTGTCAACCTCGGCCATGTCTTTGTATGCCAGAATGTTGAGAAACTTTTCTACTATAGCAATAGATGTAGGTAGACAAGCGAAAATTTTTACAGCTTGTGCAAAGTAGGATAGTCAGATTTAGGACAGACAGACAGCACTTACATGACAGAATCACAATCATTAAGGGTGTTTATGCTCATTTGCTTGTATTGAAGAATCTGTCCCATTAGTCTGTTTTTAATCACAAGATGTGATTCTTCTTCAAATAACAGTAGTTCAATTTAGCACTAATTTGGATTGTGTGCCAGACCATTACCATCATGGTTCAGTAGTTGTGGGGGCAAAAGGATGTTGAATTTTAAATGATAATTATTTTCTTCAGAAAAATGTTCTCACATGTCAGTGTTGGAATAAAAACAGTTCTTTTCCAGTATGTCATAGCATCATAATTATGATCAGTTTTCCCTGTAAGTTTCCCTGTAAGATGAGGAACACTCATCTCCATGTCTGACTCTCCCATAACTGCCTTTGCCTCTTAAACAGTACAAGAAAAATGGCTATCTGCTTTAGCTCTCATGCTGTCATAGACCTTGTACGTTGAATCTAATTTTCTTTAGCTATTGTGACATCCAAGATAGGGACTTGTAAGATTTTGCTGACTGGATATGTTATGCACATAATGCCACTAGTGTAAACAGTGATGATAAACTCGCAATTAGAGAGAGCTCGAAAGAAGATATTGGTTTTGGCAGCCGTTGTTCTATCCCTCCAACACTGTATTTCTTAAAGAACTTTGCAAACTGTTCAGAGATGAGCTGTGAATTGAATAGCAACATCATTCATTTGACAATGTGAGTGCAGTGAGTGTTGTAGGTGAATCCTCAAGGTTGCAAACTGCTTGCTAGACACTGTAATGAACAATACTACTACTTCATTAGTACCAAGTGAGTTTCTCACATTTGTAACTTTGCAACTGTGGGAGAGAGACCAAGGGTCAGCTGATGACTTTGACACCGTGCTGCTTGCATGTTTATAGCTTTGCTTTTTATTGTAGCCACGGCTCCTTTCAATTCTGGCATATTCGTATTAATTGAGCAACCATCACAGCCTATACCCGCACAGTTCTCCTGGGACAGAGAAAGGCTTTCCATTCTCCTAAGTATCGTAGTACCTAATAGTTCACAAGTAATGCTACACTCTTCATCTTAACTCTGTAGAGGTTCATTGTCAACGTTTCCACTATAATCGTTGTCTTTATTGATGTCAATGAAACCCAAAAATCTTTCCTGTATTTTTGCTATCACGATCAACATACCTTGCAGCTAAACTCAGTTGGACAATGTGCACTGTGTCTGTAGTCTCATCGAAGATTATGCTAAAATAACAGGAATCTTTGGTTTCCTCCAGTAGTCTCGATAATCACTTTTCCACAGCATGAAATAAGTGTGTTTCCCATTGTTTTACGTAAGTGGGATTTGCTTTAGTGGTCTCAAGGTCATGTTTTAGTTGAGTCTCCATCGTCAATTCTAAATTTTAGAAGAGCTCTTAAGTTCCCAGTATTACTATATCTTCACAATCATTATCGTTTTGTGATAGACTCCCATCATCTCCATCCCCCGTAGGGGAGTACTTTGCTTTCCATGAAATATGATTGTTTTTACTATAGGTAAAAGATGGTCTCTGTTTTCCATAATGATTTCCATTCTCTGTCTTGACAATTTATTTATGACATCAAGTTTGAATTCCTCATGTTGCCAAAAATAATTTTGCATCTGTTAACACTTCAACATTGTACTAGAGCTGAGAGTGAGTCTCGAGATTACTATCTATACCAGAAAGTTTGGCAAACTTTGTTAGTGGTTCAGTCACAACTGTCTTGGTGAAAATCGATTTATTTCCTCCAACCATTTTATTATTCACAAAAATTGAACAGTTAATGCTAAGAAGTCCCTATTTAAGTTGTGAGAACACCAGCCGTGGATACTGTTCAAAATGATGATAGTGCTTTGTCTACGTTCCACCCACCCTCTACTGTTGTGCTCAGAAGTAGGAATGACATAACCTTTTCCATTTTTCCTTGGAGCTGTGAGGAGCTTGTGTTTTGTATCATCACTAATATTTCCTGATGCTAATACACTACTGGCCATTAAAATTGCTATACCAAGAAGAAATACAGATGATGAAGAGGTATTCATTGGACAGATATATTATACTAGAACTGACATGTGATTACATTTACACGCAATTTGGGTTCATACATCCTGAGAAATCAGTACCCAAAACAACCACCTCTGGCCGTAATAATGGCCTTGATATGCCTGGGCATTGAGTCAAACAGAGCTTGGATGGCATGTTCAGGCACAGCTGCTCCTGCAGCTTCAACACGATACTGCAGTTCATCAAGAGTAGTGACTGGCGTATTGTGACGAGCCAGTTGCTCGCCCACCATTTACCAGACATTTTCAATTGGTGAGAGATCTGGAGAATGTGCTGGCCAGGGCAGTAGTTGAACATTTTCTGTATCCAGAGAGGCCCAAATGGGACCTGCAACATGCAGTCGTGCATTATCCTGCTGAAATGTAGAGTTTCGCAGGGATCGAATGAAGGGTACAGCCATGGGTCGTAACACATCTGAAATGTAACATCCCTGTTCAAAGTGCCGTCAATGCGAACAAGAGGTGACAGAAGTGTAACCAGTGGCACCCCATACCATCACACTAGGTGACACACTAGTATGCTGATGACGGATACATGCTTCCAATGTGCGTTCACTGCGATGTCGCCAAACACAGATGCGACCATCATGATGCTGTAAACAGAACGTGGATTTATCCGAAAAAATTTAGTTTTGCCATTCATGCACCCAGGTTCGTCGTTGGGTACACCATCGCAGGTGCTCCTATTTGTGATGCAGCGTCAAGTGTAACTGCAGCCATGGTCTCAGAGCTGACAGTCCATGCTGCTGCAAACGTCATCAAACTGTTCGTGCAGATGGTTGTTGTCTTGCAAACATCCCGATCTGTTGACTCAGGGATCGAGACGTGGCTGCACGATCCGTTACAGCCATGCAGATAAGATGCCTGTTATCTTCACTGCTAGTGATACAGGGCCATTAGGATCCAGTACGGTATTCTGTATTACCCTCCTGAACCCACTCATTTCATATTCTGCTAAGTCATTGGATCTTGACCAACGCGAGCAGCAATGTCGCGATACGATAAACAGCAATCGTGATTGGCTACAATCCGACCTTTGTCAAAGTCAGAAACGTGATGGTACGAATTTCTCCTCTGTACACAACGCATCACAACAATGTTTCACCAGGTAACGCCAGTAAACACTGTTTGTGTATGAGAAATCGGTTGGAAACTTTCCTCATGTCAGCACATTGTAGGTGTCGCCACCGGCGCCAACCTTGTGTGAATGCTCTGAAAAACTAATCATTTGCATATGACAACATCTTCTTCCTGTCGGTTAAATTTCGCATCTGTAGCACATCATCTTCGTCGTGTAGCAATTTTAATGGCCAGTAGTGTATATCGAAATTGTTGCCAGTAATCTTGGGACCAAACGAATCTGTTGATGCACTTTATTGTGGAACTTTCGATGAAGTGCTGGGCTCTGCCTTTACATCTGGTGGCATTCTTGCAGCTGAATGGTGACCAGAATCATCAGATGTTTCTACTTTTTTCCTTATTACATAACTCTCCATTTTATTATAGTATTACGATGTAGGTAAATCAGATGCCAATTATTCTTGAATAAACACTTCATTCACACTGAAAAATACAACACTGGTACACTTAGCAGTAAAACACACTGAGCCATGCTCCCCATATTCCTAATATCACTAAGCACAGTACTGGCTAAAGTCTGTGGTAATATCTGATAATGCAGTTGTTAACTTTTTATCACTTCCAAGCTATCGCGGAGATTGTAGCTTTCAAACTGATTACCTGTCAGCGACTCTGCTTCCCTGATGTATGTGGCTCAGTTGTCAGAACATTCGCTCCAGAATATCAAATGTACTCTGCCATTTGTAAGTCACAGAGGTGATGTTTCCCCCCCGAGCCAGGTTTTAAACAGATGATGGCAGTGGCAGTTACAGCAGGGTTAAGATGAACGACAAAATTAGTAAATTGAGGGCAAGGCTCTCGCATTCCCACAAGAAAGCAAAAGCTAAATAGAGATGGAGAAAAGCTTACAATATTGGTTTCCACACAGAAAGACACAGTAAAAGAAAATTATTAACCCAAATATATTTATGCACCTGCTAATACTGATACTTCAGAAGTTCTGTATTTGTTCCGCACACATTATACCACTCAATTAGCTTTTTATAGCAAATGCCACGAGAATCTTTGAGTTCAGTGGCCCAAAAAATAAATTTGTTAAGCCACTGCTTTTGTAGGGATAAACTTGATACTGGATATTGTGGATGCAGGTAGGAGGTTTCAGAAAAATCATGAAAGAACAAATGTAGATGTAAAAAGAGGGAAATGGCTGTAAAATTAACTTTGGTGGCGCGCATTGATGTTCAGTGTCAGCTGTAATTGTACCGAGAGTTTGACTGCATCATTACACCATTTGACTAGGAAAACTGGTGGAGAGTAAACCAGCTGTGAATTTGTAGTCTAGTGCACATAAACAAGTAGTCATAGCTTTTTACATAGTCATTCCTTATTCCTGTTCATTATAGTGAAAAATTTGCTTTTAGTTTTGGGTTACTAGGACAATGACCATGGGTGTCCGGATGCCATATACATGAGTTGTTTTTGTGACTTCTGAAGGATAGTTAGTGGTGCAAGCAAAACGATTATATTTATTTTTGTGTAGATGTAGGACAAATTCACAATTACATTCAAATGTAAAATAATTAAATTTGTAAGTTACATAGCATCCATAATTCATTACATAATGGCTGTGACAGTGACACTGGAGTGAAGCAGAAAGTCCTCATGATATCTTACATGTTTTATATTTTGTACAATAATGATAGGGCATTGTTTTTCAGAATGAAGGAACTTTTATAATAAGGAAAACTAGTAGACCTCTTGGCTTCACCTGGGTATGCATTTACTCCAGTTCTGACCACCTTGACCTCCATTATATTTCACTCCATTCTCTGTACATGTCCTTCCCCTCTCCACAGGGGCCTTTTAGAGTGATTCATTAGCTGAGAAGGTCAATGTGATGGTATACTGATGCTGTGTGAAATTGTAGGTCACTCTGGTGCTTCAAGTGTCTGGAATTTGGGCATGTCTTTGCATTGCAGCACTAACCCCATCTCTAGAGATTGTGGATGAGTATCGTTTGCAAATGCTGTGTTTGCATCTCTCCCCTTCTTTGTCCACTGAGGAAAACACCACACTCCTTATCCACCAGATTACACTGTTTTCTAGAAAGTGAAGAAGATAAAAGACTCGGGACAAACCTACTGGCAAAGAGGCCAAACAGAACTGGAAGCCTTGTTCCTCCCTCATCATCACTACCCTGGGTGTGTGCCCAGATCGGCTGACATCATTGCTGACTGTAGTGCTTTTGCCTTTCATGTCAGCCCTGACACCTCGCCACATGGAGACATCAACAAGGCAGTCCAGAATATAATTACAGCCATTCATTTGGCAGCTGATTTAGCAATCCTCTGTTTCTTGGACCTGCTCTGACAGAAGAGAGTACATTGGTGGTCATCAGAAATTGTAGAGGCCATTAGTGATAATAGGTGGGCTCTCCAGCACTATAAGTGGCACCAATCAATGGAGTATGTTATTTACTTCAAGTGGCTTCATTCCTGGGTCTGCCACCTGATGAAATGATGTAAACAAGAATGCTGGGAGCAGCCTGTTTCAACCATCAGACAATAAACCTCTCCTTCGCATGTTTGACCTAAGATATGTTTCTATATATACCAGACACTAGTAGGTGTATCTGCTATTGCCTTGAAATTCCACTGTCTTCACTGACCCAGACACCATTGCCAACATTTTTCTCTGCATATGCTAGAGTCTCAGCATCTGAGATTTATCAACATGTTTTTCATGTTCTTAAGCAAGGGGTGGAGTAAAAGAAATTATCTTTTACTACGTGCCACCTGGAGCTGTATAAAGCTCAATTAATTGAGTGGGAATTCATAAATGCCCTTGCCCTCTACCCTGGTACAGCCCCAGGGCCCGGTCACATCGACAACCAAGTGATCAAGCACCTATCAGTGGATTGTCACCATTATACCCTCGCCATCTGTAACTGGATCTGGACCAAGAGCTAGTTCCAATCACAATAATTAGAAAGCATCATTATCACAGTGCTGAAACTGGGTAAGCACCTTTAGAGATAAGCAGTTATCGCCCATTAAGTTTCACCAATGTTCTCTGTATATTGCTTGAGTGCACAGTGAGCTGACAGCTGTGTGGCTCCTTCAGTCTTGTGGTCTTCTGGCTGCGTCACAGTGTGGTTTTTGGCAAAGCTGCTTCACTACTAATAATGTGGTTTGCCTGCAGTCTGCCAGCCGGTCTGCTTTTGCCCAGTGTCAATGCGTTGTAACAGTCTTAAACGACCTGCAAAAGCTCTGACACCAGCAGGTGACACCATATCCTTGATACCTCATTTGAATAGGGTCTCTGGGATCCACTCCAAGTTTTTATGTAGAATTTCGTGTCTGTGTATGTTCTGGGTTCTAGTTGGTGCTTCCACAACACTCCCCATATCCAAGAGATTGGAGACCTGCAGGGTTCTGTACTGCATGTCCTGGTGCTTCTACAAGCCATCAATAGCGGCCTCCAGCTGTGAGGTCATCAGTATCACCCTCCCTGTATGCTGACTACTTCTGCCTCTTACTATTGCTCCTCTAGTGTGGGTGTCACTGACTGTAGACTACAAAAGAAATGAACATGGGCACTCATCCATGGCTTTCGGTTTTCAGCTGCCAAAACTCATGTCATGGTTTTTTGTCAACATCATATTGTTCATCTACAACCAGAACTTTATCTTGATTACAAACTACTCAGTGTGGCAGGAACTTACTGTTTTTAGGACTGGTCTCTGTTTCTTAGTTGACATGAATTCAGTCTTTTGCAGTGTAAGTGAAAGTGCTTGCTGCACCTCAGTACACTTGGTCGCCTGAGTGACACCAACAGAGGTGCAGAGTGCACTACCCTTCTGCAGCTTTACAAAGCCGTGATCAAACTGTGTCTTGGTTATGGGAGTCTGGCATATGGTTCGGCTTTGCCCTCAGCATTGTGGATACTGAATCAGATACACAACTGTGGGATTTGATTTGCAACAGGAGCCTTTTGTTCTAGTCCTATGGACAGATTACTCATGGAGGCTTTGGTCCAATCATTGTGTACCAGGTGCCAACAACAGCTTCTCAGTTGTGCTACCTATGTTTGCAACTCTAAGCATCCAAACTATTGTCCCCTCTTTCCAAATGTGGAAACCTGTCTCCCACAATGGTGGCCCAGATCAGGGATTATGATTGCAGTCCACACCCTGTCCCTCCCCTCTGAATTCCAGTTATTTCTTCCTCCATCTCTCCTCTGAGCCCACTCATGTACACCTCTGTGGGGAACCCCTTGGTCACAGCTTTGTCTTGACTCATGAGGTCCGAAAGACATGGTCCCTCCTGAGGCCCTCTGCCACCAATTTTTCTCCATTTATGGTACATCCCAGGCTTCAGCAGTAGTCTATACAGATTGCTTGATGGTTGCTGATCACATGGGCTTTGCTTACACTGTCACGGGTCATACTGAACTGCCTTCCTTGAGAGAAGCTTTAGTGTTGTTAGCCATCTCTCGTGCTCTTGTTGAGCATATCCTTCCCTCCAGTAGTGGGTCCTTCATCTGCTGCAACCTCTTTGACCAGTTTAGAAGCTCTCACCCAGTATTACCCTCAGCATCCCATGGTTATTGCTAATCAGTATTCCCAGTATGCTCTTGAGGAAGGTGGATGCTCAATGACGATTGTTTGGTCTATGGGTCATGTTGGGGTCCCTGGGAATGAACATTGCTGGTAGCTAGGCCAATCTGGCTACCAGTAAACCAGCTCTGGTGATGAGTATTCTGGAAACAGACCTCTGATTGGTATTACACCATCAAGTTTTAGGAACCTGAAATATGGAAAGGAGCACTCTAACTTCAAACTACCAGTGATAAAGAAGACTACGGATCCTTGTAGGTCCTTCCATGCAGGCCTCTCAGAAGTATTCTACTGTCCTTTGCCAGCTCCACATCATCCGTACCTGACTGACTTGTGGTCATCTTTCCAATGGGAGGACACACCGCACTGTCGTCATTCCCATTCAACAGTAGTCCACGTTTTGCTGTACTCTCCATCGTTGCTGTTGAGGCCCATCGACGGGTTGGCAGAACACTCTATTGCCTCCTCTGCACAGACCAGGCTGTGGCTGTCTGGGATTGGTGGTCCAGCCCGGTTCTGGGATTGGTGGTCCAGCCCGGTTCTCACCCTACCCTACCTGCTCTTTTACACTTCTTCCCTCCTGTCACATAGTGTTAGACAAATTAATCTTTCGTCTCTGTACTTCTCTGGCCCTGTCTGTATTGCTAGTATTTTGTAGGCTGTTCATGAGTAGAGTACCTCTGGTAAGTGGCAGGCACTGGGGATGTATGTCCTCTCATTGCATTCTGCCCTCTGCTGCTTCTGGCTGCTCCCTAAATGAGGCACCTTGCCTTTCTCCCATCCTCTGTGTTCATTTTTTCCTTTTGTCCCTTATATGTCTCATAGACATTGGGGTTTCCTTCCTCTGAATTGTGTGTGGTAGGGTCTCTCTTACCTACAGTTGTGTAGACCCGCCTGCCTGTTTGAGGAAGGACAGATGACCTAGTAGTTTGGTGCCTTTAATCATTCAATCAGCCAACCACCTCTGTCCATCTGCTACCCCTCTCTGTCCATCTGTTTCTGCCACCTCTCTCTCTGTCTGTTGTTCTTCCATTCCTCTCTCCACATCATCCTGCCCACCTCCATAGGAGGTTGCTGGTTCTTACCTTCTCAGTATTTTAGTCTAGATAGTAAGTAATACGTGTATCTGGCTTGGTTGTAGTCAAACCAGTGGTTTAGGAGGTGATGTAAAACGCATCCACTTCTGTAGTATGTATGGTTACTGTGTATGCTGGTAGCTGCTTGGTATGTAAGAAATCATTTTGATCAATATTTCGGAGTCAATCGCTTATTGTTGTGCCTGTCTTCAAGCATAAACAAAGCTTTGATTCCAAATATTTAAATTGTGGCACCACATTTTCTTGCTGCCTACTTCTAATTGTTGAATATATGTGATTATTAGTGTTATGGGCATGACAGTTTCTACACAAGATCTGTTCGAATGTTTCTCTCTCTCTTTCTCTCTCTCTTTCTCTCTCTCTTTCTCTCTCTCTTTCTCTCTCTCTTTCTCTCTCTCTTTCTCTCTCTCTTTCTCTCTCTCTTTCTCTCTCTCTTTCTCTCTCTCTTTCTCTCTCTCTTTCTCTCTCTCTTTCTCTCTCTCTTTCTCTCTCTCTTTCTCTCTTCCTCTTCCTCTCCCTGCTCCCCTACTCGTCTCCCTGCTCCCCTACTCGTCTCCCTGCTCCCCTACTCGTCTCCCTGCTCCCCTACTCGTCTCCCTGCTCCCCTACTCGTCTCCCTGCTCCCCTACTCGTCTCCCTGCTCCCCTACTCGTCTCCCTGCTCCCCTACTCGTCTCCCTGCTCCCCTACTCGTCTCCCTGCTCCCCTGCCTCCTCCTCCTCCTCCCCCCCCTCCTCTTCCTCCTCCTCCCCCCCGAGAGAGCCATTTGGAACAAGACACAGAAGCCTTGATCACGTAACTTTTTTGCTTTTTCAGTTTCTTGAAGACCCATTAAAAACTGAAGGACCTAGTGTTTCAGTAAAGCAAGATCCTGAAGTGAAACAACATGCTGATGGATCAGAGCATAATGTAAGTTTTCACACAAGCACTTTATTGTGTAGGAAGTGTAGTAAGAATGCCATGACAGAAATATGGGCATTCAAGCTAAATTATTGATGGTGTGCAATTGTAACCTATGATACCAGCTATTTTCAAGAATTTTTGTGGTCTTCCAGTTGACTCTAGTTAGATGTGTTATTTCATGTTTATCACCAATAGTATTTTAACAGAACTTGTAACAAGCATATTTCTGTGAACCATTACCCTTGTATTAATTTTTTATTATGATGGTATGTAATGAATGCATTAAGTACATGTTTGGTATCAACGGAGCAAGAAAGTCTTCCTCTTGGAAGAAACTTAATCTCATATGTCTCTGTCACAGTGCTGTAACAGAAGATCTGGAACTATATGTGTTGGGGTATAGTTTAGAGTTCCCAGTCGCTATTTACTGTAATATTTACATTACTGAAATCCTGCAGTGGCTGTATGTAATTCCTTCTGATTTCCCTCCAGTACACATGACATAAATGTGAATGGTTTCCCAAAGAGCAGGCACTGAAAATATATGGTGAAGAGCAAGAAGCTGTGTCAATAGCATTAAATTTTGTTAATTTTGATGATAATGTAGAGAATGCAATAATCATTTGATTAAACACTGAAAAGCCCTCTTATTTATTGGTTTACAGCTGGAAGATTATTGGGGTTTCTCTATTATCAGAGTTTAATTTTGAAATGTTGCCACACACCCATATATCAAGTTTGCATATGGGAGTATGACCTCCTGATAGAGCAGGCCGTAGTGCCACTGAAATCAGAATGGATTATGTGATAGGAATAGAAAGTGAAAGTATGCCAAATAAATACTACACAATGGCTGATAGCAAAATCAGAGACATTAGAACTGATTTGGATGAATTGTGACACTCAATCTTCCCAGTTGATTAGAATCTCTGCAGAGTTGGATGATATTCATAAGAAAGGAATATTGAGAACTGTGTCAGAACTTAGCAACTAGTTATAATTCAGCATTTTTTCTTTTTTTTTCATGCAGTCTGTTAAAGATCCATATGGAATAGCTTGGTCCACTGATTTTATCAAGGAGGATCCTGAATTGAATTTGGAAATTGTCCCTGAGGATATTGTAAGTATTCACATCTCTAATGTATTGCATGTAGTCAGGTAATGAGTCTTTTGCTAAGAGTAAAGGATGTATTACAGTGGAATTAGCACAGATTGTCAGTTTTCTGAAACTTTTTGCTGTTCGTAATTGTAGAGTATTCTTTTACTCCTGAACTTGACTTTCATATCATCTGTTATGTGCTGACTGTTGTAAACAGAAGTGGAAGGGGACTGGTTGCTGGTATAATCCTGTTTTCTGTAGCCCTTGTTGATATCAACTATATTGTATAATGGCTGTGTGTGATGGATACAGTAAATTCACATTTAGATGAAGTGTAAGTTCTAATAGTGTGGGTCATTTGAGAAATATTCCTCCTTTCAATAACCTCTGATAAATACAATTCAAAAGAACATTGGCTGTTCTTATCTTTTGTTGAATCATAGTTATTCGTGAGTTTGTCCTAAAATTTTTGGTTTTGAAAAAGAGAGAGAATTTGTGTGTTGCAGATCAGCCCTGATACTTTGGCCACAACCTGTACATATTGTGGCAGCTCCTGTGGTACTTGTTGTATTAGTTATAAATTTTTTAGTTATAGAAAACCTGTGTATGGCTTTTGGTTAATGATTGTACAGAGATGAAGCCATGTATGACCTCACAATTAGTCCTGGCAAATCTAAAGAGGAAAGATTATTTGCTTAGATATGCTTTATGACCTTGCTAAGGGAAAGATGCTCACATTGATAAACATGTCACAGAAATAAAATTAGAGAAAGACTATACAAGGTTACAGGTCAAGGAACCAAACTATCATGCTAGTGACAGCTCACAGTATGTAAAGGAGTGTAGCTGATTTGCAGCTACCAGACCAAGACTTAAGGTCACAGACTCATATTATGCCATTTTGAACAAATTAAAGGGATGCATTGGCATCAAAAGTAGACAGGACAGTAAGTGGAACACAAATAGTGTTGTTCCACAAGAAGGGTTTTACAGAAATAACACCACGCATAGTAGTCAGGGATGTGCAAATCAGAAGATGGGCCAAAACAATGAACTGTAGGGTGTCCTAAGGCATAGCTGTAGTTGTCAAAGTGGGTGGCTTGTAGTTGGTGACCAGTAACCATGAAAATAGAAAAGGCAGTACTGGCCTCCATATGCAACCCAAGAGATCATAGGTCGTACAGGATGCCTCCATAGCACCCGGGCAGAGGTGCAGAGATAATGCCCTCTGTATGGACTGCTGCTCTCAGTGCAAGTGTGGAGAACAGTGTGTTGCTGGTTGTGTGGCCTGGAAAACCAGGTCATGTGGTTGGCACTGAAACCACTGATGTGTACCCCACTTGTTACTTTGAAAATACGTATGAAATAGTGGTAGTCACCTGAGCAAATCTATGAATAGGATGTGTTACCATAACAGTGATCATGTGTAGCACATGCAGTTGTGCAGTGAACATCCTAGCTCTGTCATCTGGAGTGACATGCAGTCTAGGGCTTAATCATGATCCAGAAAAATAGGGCTGATCATTTTGATACTGGCACGTGGCCAGCAAGACAATGTATAAATTGCAGAATTGGGAATTTTATTAGGTAATTGCATGGGAAGCTAGATTAAGCTTTGTTACTGTACTCCTAAGTATATGATTTACAATGCACGCTGTGAATCTTTTCTGAAAACCTGTATGTACTAGTTTCTACATCAGATATGTTTGTCAGGCTTAATTCTGATGTGCATACATTGCATATTATCATTTCCCTGTGTTTAATGATTTTTGTGATTGTAATTGCTGTCATATGTGAAGATACCATTAGCCTGAAAAATAATAGTAAGAGACACATCACCTAGTGAATGAAGTCATGAGATTAGATGTTGGGATCAAGAAGTTGCATTGATTTTTATCACTTGCTTGGTGTTGAATGGTAATTATCAGTTGTTTTTTAAATTTATATGAAGGTTTGGTGATCTTGCAGACCAATGTATGAGGTGCTACTAATTGAAAGCCCATATTCTGCATTAATGTTCCAACAGCTAAATGTCATGAGCTAATGTGGCAGTACTTAAAAAATTGAATGTGGAGGTTGTCTTGTAATGACACAGTTTTAGAAATTTAAGACATAGCCTCAGAACTATTGTATTTTTTGAAATGCTGGTTGTGTCTGTGCCATCCACTTGTTGCATGATACAGTTGAGGAACTAGACTGCTGATGGCTTATTTTTCTCATGTAGAATAATTTGTCCAGCTACAGTGAAGATGAAGAAAATAGAGATTCGGAGATGTGATTGAGATGGGGAGAATCATCTATTTCAACCGTCAAGTATTGTAAGGGAAAGTGGGTGGCCGAAATGTGGGTGGGAGCAAGTGTCCTGGGAAATAACCCAGAAGGACTATGCAGTGATCAGTTGGAGAAAACATTGAGTATCAAATTGTTGTATGTTCAGATAACTAGGAGAATTAGCCAGTTCCATTACAACAAAGGTAATTTCTGAATAAGGTAGTATACAATGGAATGATATTGCAAAGAAATAGTGAGCTATGGAGTGAAATGAGAGCGCACACAATGTTCTGCAGAGTCATTTGTATGAGTGTATATGGAATGAATATGTAATGAAGCATATGTATATTTTTCATTATTTCATTCAGTGAGTTGGGTCGCTTAATATTCTGTGTGTAGATTATTAGGGTGTATTATTTTTTTTCTGTTTTCATTGGTTGTAGAGTGGATGAACAGGTATATTTAGTTTCTAGAAGATATTGTGTATCTAAAACAAAGTTCAGTACTATGTTATTAGCCACTCTTGTGCTCATCAGAATATTTTGACTCGGAGATGCAAGTTCCACTTAACTTTGGTCTTTGTGTTGAATGGGTTTAGACTTCGGCAATAGGTAGACAGCTGATAAAATTTCTGTGTAAAGGTGTATTAATTGTTTGTTCAAGAAGCAATCCAGAGACAAGCTGCTAGATTTGTTACTGGTAGATTCAAACAAAACACAAGTGTTGTGGAGATTTTTCAGGAACTCAAATTGGAATCCCTGGTGGGAAGGTGATGTTCTTTCAAGGAATGCTATTGAGAAAATTTAGAGAACTGTCATTTGAAGCTGACTGCCAAACTATTCTGTTGTTTCCAATATACATTGCACATAAGGACTATGGAGATAAAATTTGAGAAATCAGGGCTGATATGGAAGCACATATACAGTCTTTTTCCCTAGTTGTATTTGCGAGTGGAATGGGAAAGAAAATGACCAGCAGGGTTATGGGGTACTATTTGCCATGCACCATTAGGTGGATAGCAGAGTATTAATGTATGTGGAGATACTACATAAAATAAGTATCTGACTAAAGTAGTAGGAGGAACAGTGATATTTTTCATAGTAGTAAATGTGCATCTTCATACATACAAACTAATCTATTAGTAATTCCCATAACTAGCAGTGTTAGATTAGCATTAGTCACACTTCAGAGGTAAATTCCTGTGGGAGAAGGCTACATCGGATTTGGTGGGTAGCCACCTAGGTGTCAATGAGTCGGAGCATTGGCAAACACCCATTCTTATGCCAGTTCATAAGAACAGGATCAAACAAGATCAGATCAACGACATTGCAACTCATAATATTAATTCTCTACTTGAAATAGGAAAACTAAAGATTTGATGGATGACTTAGAGAAGCAGAAAATTTTAGAAACAGGGCTCCAGGAAATAAGAAATACTACAGAAGAACCATTCAAATCACAAGGCTACAGAATTTACAATGGTAAACCTGGAATGAGGGTTATGAAAGAATGTCCCCAATTAGGAACTGGGTTTATAGTCAATTGAAAACAATAGATTTGATTATTGATTTTCAAGCCACCTCCCCTAGAATTGCAACTTTGGGTTTAAAAATATATAACAAAATTTATATCATCATTAATGCCCATACCCCTACTAATGAAAATTTTCTAACGAAGACAAGGAACAAAGTGGAAAAGTTTTGGGATCTCCTTGACCAAGCAATAAACCATGTAAATATTAACATTGTTAAGATCCTGTTAGGGGACTTCAATGCTCAACTAAGAAGAGAAAAGAAATACTGGGATATTATGGGGAAATAGGCTCCACATAAATAAAAATGGTCAAAGACTTCCTGAAACCTGTAGGGAACACAAATTGATCTCAAAGTACACATACTTCAAAAGGAGGCCAAACAAATGTAAAACTTGGAAACATCCTGATTGGGGAAAAGGAGAATGGCAGCTGGATCATGTATTTATGGACAAATTCTTCCACGGAGATACCTATAATGTTAAAATTCTCAGGCAACAAGCAGAAAATTTAGCCCCATTGGACGCACCTAATAGACATGTCTGGTGGATCTCAGAATATGACAAAATTCATAATGGAAGACATTGTGCATGGTTAAAATTTCAAACACACAAAACAGAAGAAGATGCAACCAACTTCAAAAATATCAAGCAAAAGTTCACACAAATTATCAGGCAAACCAAGAGACAATCACAGAAAGATCTAATCAACTCAATAGACGAAATTACCATAAAACCAATTTCAGAGACTTTTACAAAATGTTTGGAAGAAAATTACGAAAATTTACCCCTGCCACATTAATGCTGAAAAGGGAAGATCGAAAAAAGCCACATAATGACAAGGTAAATGCTGAAATCATGGCAAAACATTTAGTAAATTTTTAAATTGTGAAAAACCCCAGGAACTTGTAGCAATTAATACACACACACAGACAGACAGACAGACAGACAGACACACACACACACACACACACACACACACACACACACACAAGACTCCACCTGATCTCATAAATCCTCCAACAATTCAGGAGGGGGAAACAGCACTCAGAGATGAAAAATTATAAGGTGTGCAGAGAAGACCATGTTTTTGGTGGATATGTGGACATATGCCAGTGATATAATTCAAACATCCTTACACATAGCCCGAACAAAAATCTGGATAACAGAAAAGTTTCCCAAACATTGGACCACAGTCATAATCCACCCATTCCACAAAAAAAGGAGATAAAAGAAACCCAGGTAATTAGAGGTATCTCTCTTAGACTGCACATAGATTTTCTCCACAATCCTATACAAGAGGATCAAACAGCAAATAGAGGACGAATTAGGTGAATACCAAGGAGGCTTCAGACATTGTAGAAACTGTGCAGAACAGATCATCACTTTAAAATTAGCCATATCATATTACAAGAAACAAAATGAACCTCTTGTAATACCTCCGTGGACTTTAAAAAAAAGCGCATGACTGTATCCATAGACTTTCAATGTTAAAGATCTTAAGAAATTTTGGGCTCCATGCAAAATTAATCAAATTGATAGAACTCACCTTAACCAACACTGTTTCATATGTCAAGTTTAGGGAGGAACTCTGGGCCATTCGTCATAAAAGCAGGTTTAAGACAAGGAGATTGTTGGGCACTCTTGCTGTTGATCTGTGCTTTAGAATACATGATGATGAAATGGTACAAGATTAACCCAAAGAACATCCAAATTGGAAGATCCAAAAACAACACAACTTTAAATTGTCTAGGATTTGCTGGTGACCTTGCTTTCTTGTCCAACAGTATTCAGGAAACCAAACAAGTTATCTCACTACAGGAACTAGCGCAGAAAATTGGTCTTGAAACATCCTTTGAAAAACCAGTCATCATGTTAACTGACCCAACACTCATAAACAAAATTGGCATAGGAAACCAAGAAATCAAAATTGTAGATAAATTTGAATTACTGCGAGAAATCAGAACATATAAACTCTATGAAAAGCCAACATGGCATAACAGAATAAACAAATTGACTACAGCACAATATATCACCAAGAACACCTACAACAAAAAGATCCTGTCAATAGCAACAAAATTAAAACACTACAAAACAGTCACTCAACCAGAAAAAAACACACAAGTGAAACCATCTTCAAAACAACTAACACTGCAGAAATAGACAAAATACTCAAAATAGGGAGAAGAATCATCAGAACATGCATCAACTACTCATACCAGAAAGATACACTGGAGAGTAGCTACAAATGAGTCTTCAAGGAAATAGAACTGGTAATGAGTACAATTGGGAAGAAAAGATTTCATTTCTTGGACATGTAATCAGAACACCAGAAAACAGGATCATCAGCAGACTAACAGAAAAATTGTGGAATAGTAAGTGCAACATTAAGTGGATTATAGAAATAAAGGAAGATATGAATGAGCTACAGATTACATTTCGAGACCTAAGAAACAAAACTGACAAAATCAGGAAACTCACAAACAAACCAGACTGCAAATGAGAATCAACAGACAATAGGAATGGTGATTCCTGATGAAGACAGAAGAATGAGACCTGAGAGAATGAACAAGTACTGGGCTGGCAGGAAACTGAAAAATTCTTTGTAGAAAGTTTGCTGGAGTGGTCCAATGAAGGCCATAAAATGGAAATAATTTATTATTTCTTTCCTTTCTCAGACGTTATGTCTGGTTAAAAATGGAAAGTGACATGAACCTTGATCAAGTGTGACTTCCTTTTAACTGTATGGTATATGTTACATTGCATTTAGGAACTTCCAGGTTATTATTATTATTATTATTATTATTATTATTATTATCTTTGCTTTCTCAGACCTTAGGTCTGGTTCGGAATGAAAGTGACGTGGACCTTGATCAAGCGTCACTTCCTTTTAACTGTACAGTATATTTTACATTGCGTTTAGGAACTTTCGGGTAATTGAACATGTATCAATAATTACGGATTTCTGAAGTTGTATATATAAGTTTGGGTGTAGCTGTATTGCATTGATGTACTGGTGGATATTGCGTGGTATGACTCCTGTAGTTGAAAGTATAATTGGTATAATGTCAACTTTATCCTGATGCCACATGTCCTTGACTTCCTCAGCCAGTTGGATGTATTTTTCAATTTTTTTCTCCTGTTTTCTTCTGTATATTTGCTGTATTGGGTATGGATATTTCAATTAGTTGTGTTAATTTCTTCTTTTTATTGGTGAGTATGATGTCAGGTTTGTTATGTGGCGTTGTTTTATCTGTTATAATGGTTCTGTTCCAGTATAATTTGTATTCATCATTCTCCAGTACATTTTGTGGTGTATACTTGTATGTAGGAACGTGTTGTTTTAAAAGTTTATGTTGTAAGGCAAGCTGTTGATGTATTATTTTTGCGACGTTGTCATGTCTTCTGGGGCATTCTGTATTTGCTAGTATTGTACATCCGCTTGTGATGTGATCTACTGTTTCTATTTGTTGTTTGCAAAGTCTGCATTTATCTGTTGTGGTATTGGGATCTTTAATAATATGCTTGCTGTAATATCTGGTGTTTATTGTTTGATCCTGTATTGCAATCATGAATCCTTCTGTCTCACTGTATATATTGCCTCTTCTTAGCCATGTGTTGGATGCGTCTTGATCGATGTGTGGCTGTGTTAGATGATACGGGTGCTTGCCATGTAGTGTTTTCTTTTTCCAATTTACTTTCTTTGTATCTGTTGATGTTATGTGATCTAAAGGGTTGTAGAGGTGGTTATGAAATTGTAGTGGTGTAGCCGATGTATTTATGTGGGTGATTGCTTTGTGTATTTTGCTAGTTTCTGCTCGTTCTAGAAAGAATTTTCTTAAATTGTCTACCTGTCCATAATGTAGGTTTTTTATGTCGATAAATCCCCTTCCTCCTTCCTTTCTGCTTAATGTGAATCTTTCTGTTGCTGAATGTATGTGATGTACTCTATATTTGTGGCATTGTGATCGTGTAAGTGTATTCAGTGCTTCTAGGTCTGTGTTACTCCATTTCACTACTCCAAATGAGTAGGTCAATATTGGTATAGCATAGGTATTTATAGCTTTTGTCTTGTTTCTTGCTGTCAATTCTGTTTTCAGTATTTTTGTTAGTCTTTGTCTATATTTTTCTTTTAGCTCTTCCTTAATATTTCTATCATCTATTCCTATTTTTTTGTCTGTATCCTAGATATTTATAGGCATCTGTTTTTTCCATCGCTTCTATTGAGTTGCTGTGGTTATCCAATATGTAATCTTCTTGTTTAGTATGTTTTCCCTTGACTATGCTATTTTTCTTACATTTGTCTGTTCCAAAAGCCATATTTATATCATTGCTAAATACTTCTGTTATCTTTAGTAATTGGTTGAGTTGTTGATTTGTTGTTATTATTATTATTATTATTATTATTATTATTGCAACTCAAGACAAATTAAGGTTATCATATCTTACTGAAAGAAATTCTACCTGAATAAGCAATTCCTCAGGGTGTTTGAAATCATCAGATTTCACAAGGCTATAACTTTGTCATAAAGATACAGAATTGGGGTCAGTTTTGTACTGCTATAGATACCTGAGAAGCCTTTATTTACAAAGAAATGAAGATTTTTCCCATTGTGAACAATTTGTGTGCACGTACAACATCAAGATGCTTTTCACAGCTGTCTTTAGGATCAGATTCGTCATTTATTGATCACAAATATCAAAACTCTTGACACATTTAAGCATCCATGCAATAGACTCCATCCATGCATTTGTAATCATGTCAGTTCAGGAAACTCACTGCTGTTGCCATGTAGCATCATAGTTCAAAGTTGTTGGAAGAGGATGCACTTAGGTGGAGCCTTTCACAAACTCCCACCAATAAAAAAGGTAGCATACTGAGAGACAAAGCAAATTTCAAGGTCAGATCTGCAGCCCCTTATAGTTAATCAATCCCTCTGGCACCTTCTTGTTAAGAAGTGCTCTTTCGTGCAGGTTTCAACGCAATGGTACACCACCCATATGAAAAATTATGTTTTTGATCATTTTTTCATCTCTTCTGTTTTTGGCCCTTTTGTGTGTTTCCTAATATTTTCCACTCCCGTCGGTTTGTTACAGAATTCCCTATTCTTCAGATTCAGTTTAGTGTTAATCCCACTAAACTGTTAATCACATTACATATGTCTAATAATGAATCATGATTACTTACATGTGTTTAATAATGAATCATGATTACTTACATATGTTTAATAATAAATCATGATTACTGCCAACGAACTTCCTGTCCTGTATTGCACAGCACATTACCCTTATTATTGTTACAGCTACCAGTTAGTCTTATCCCTCGAGGACTCATTTTATACGTTTTAAAGCAGTCTGAAATGACTTGCTGCTGGAAGAAGTAGACAGTTGGTCATACACTAAATGAAACACACTGCATAAAACTCCTTTGTGTCTGCTTGGATTTCAAATTGAAATGGGGTCAACAAATAAGTAAACTTTTCAAATAGTGTTCCATAGTGACATGTAGGTGCAAGGTTCCCTAGGTGAATGAAGAAGTTTGTGCAAGGTGTTCACATCACATTCCTACTACAAGGTTGTATAGGATAAATCCTAATGCCCTATAAGATTATCATATAGGATAGGACTGAGTGAAAGCATGCTAGAAAGCATTCCTGCAAGTTGACACTCAGGAGGAACACTTATAATTGCAAGGCAGAGAGATATGAGCTTTTTAGTTAACTTGTTCTCATGCTGGTGCCTCGTTAATTTATTATCAGTCCAAATGCTTAAGAACTTCACTCATGGATTTGCATCCAGTGTCTCATTGATATGTCCTATCTATAAGTCATTTGGATTTGTTTGGAATTGCATGATGTTTGTTTTTGTAAGTATAAAGGTTGAATATTTGTTCTGTTGCCTGTAAACCAGCCGCAAGCATGTTCTATTATTCTCCTGGCTGTTTCTACTGTGAATGTTTTGTTTTTTGTTGCTAAGCTAAAATTAGTTCTTCTAAGTGTAATTCTTTTAACCCTAGTTTCCTCTAGTAAAGGGAGATCAAGGTTGTAATGTGATGCCAGTAAGTTTTCTCCACTTCTACTGCATATTTCAGTCATGCTGTAAAGTCAGCACAATATTTTACTAATTACATGGTTATGACCTTTACAAAAAGAGTTCTTGCTTCTGTGATTGATTTGACCATTCATCTGATTAAATTGATGGCTGGTCAAGTATACACTTCCTGACTGAGTGCCATAGATCTAATTTCAATTGTCATTTTTTCTCCCCAATGTTTTCAACTACTGATAAGAAATTGTTTTCACGGCATGTTCACTGTTGGTCTTGGAGTTCATATATTGTCATTTGGAGATACTGAGTGGAACTATAGTCACTAGAAAGTGGAGTGCCAAGTTGAGAAATAGGAGCACTGTTGACATACTCATCTGCTTGGGTTCTATAGAGGGGTAACAGCGGTGGAGGCAGCCAGAAACATTTGTGCCCTGTTTGTGTTTAATGCCATTGGACAGAGCTTTGCAAGAAAATGGTTTTTTTATTCTAATGAGACTTGTTTTGCTATTAGTGACTTACATTTGGGATTTGATTAAGATTATTTAAATGCATTAATTCACAGTGATCCATGTCATTGTACTTGAGAACTGGCAAATTCGATGAACTTGGATCATTTCATGAACTTCTGACATTTGCATGCAATGGGGAAGACTCAAAAATAGGGTGTATAGGTACCACATGCATTACACCAAAATAACAAAAATCGATGTCCATCTGTGCTTGATTGTCATCAGTTGGCTTGTGAACAACACTAACCTTTCCTGCCCTGTATCATTATGCTGATCAGAAATGGTGGCTTTGTGCTAAAATAAGGAAAAAAGAGAATGGTTGAGCCCAAAGAAAGCCGCAACAAAAAGCATCCATGAAAGATACTGTTGTTCATCCAGAGTGGTTTGCTGTGAATTGCTTCCTCAAGGTGTAACCACTGATTACTGCTGAAATTTGTCAACAACTGACGTGTTGCAGATGCAGTACATGAATGACTAGGAAGACACTACTCCAGGATAAAGCCCGCCCGAAATATGCTACACTGACAAAAACAGTACACATGAGTTGAATTTTAAAATCATTGCACCCCACGTTATTCACCTGATCTAGCATTCTCAGATTTTCTCCTTTTCTGCTCTCTATTGAACAACCTTCAAGAAACTTCCTTTCCAGATGAAAATGAGCACTGAACCTAGCTCAACAAGTTCTTTGCTTTAAAAACCATGTGACTTCTACAGTTACAGATACAAAAAGTCACCCCAGCATTGGGAGACTGCTGTAAATAGTGAAGGAGAACATTTCATTGATTATTAAGGTCTCTCTTATTTGTACCTGTAGTGTCTACTAACTATTAAACTTACTGTAAAACATTATGAACCATAAAACAGTCGAATACTTGCTGCAGGTGGATGCATATGCATAACTTTTTTTTACTGGTCAACTGTTACCTTTCATCTGTGTCTAACCAGTATGTATAATGTTCAAAATAATACTTGGTCTGTTGAGCCCAGTGTCCGGGTACAGATACGGCAAACACATTCTTTCCGAATGCAGTTAACTCAGTGCATGTGTGCTAGGTGTTCGATGATGAATATTATTGTCTTGAGTTGTCAAGTTTATGAAGAATTTAATACTTTCTCAAAATAATTCTGATCCCCAAGTGAAGTTGTGGATGAGTAAATGTCAGAAAATTTTTAATTTCTTGTCATAAAATGATGTGGCACTGTTGAGAGATGACTGTAATCTGTGCACCATTGATTCTTAGAACATTTTTAGTAGTAGTTTGTGGGTCAGCTGTGTTGTGACAGTCATCCAGCATAAAAGCTTATTATTCTTGTTTTCATGTGTTGGTGTGGACAATTTTAATGAACAACACAGTGTGTACATTGATGTATTTTGTAGGTTATCAAATTATGAGCATGCTTCTAAAAGTAATTTTGTATGAAGAAAATATAATGAAGAATTGACAGAACCTGTAAAGTAGTTGATAAATTTGTTTACATCATTGTAAAAATGACTGAACTACTAAATATCCACCAATTGATGTTGGAAATAATTTGAATTTTTTGTATGATCAGTAGGCCTGGTAGTTGCAGCAGATAGAGATACAATTATTTCTTAATGCAAAACAACAGTATACTTACTTATTAAAGGTCAGTTAAATCAAAAGTACAATTCAGCTGAGGATAGAGTGATTCCAAGTTTCCTCTTGGGCAATCGCATATATGCGAAATGAGTTTCTAAATTGTTATACTAACATTTCCTTTTCTAAATGATTGACAATGTGTTCACACAATTGGCTGTGTGGAATTAAACATAGCTCCTGAAAGAATTTTTTAAAATTACTTTTAAATCGGAAATTATTTAAATAACACCATTCCTTTAAAATACAAATACATAAGGAATGTGTTAAATTAGGCATGCAATTAGTGTACCTAAAACTTGAAATCTGGAAGATAAAAGTAAAACACTAACTGCATTTGGGACACAATAGATTCTGTACAGGACTCGTGCAAATAGCATCATTCTTAATGCAGTTTTTTATACTCTAAAAAACTAAAACTATACATAAATTGTACAATTTTAAAACATGAGTTTTTCAATCATCATCATTTAAGGCTGATTATGCCTTTCAGCGTTCAGTCTGGAGCGTAGCCCCCTTATAAAATTTCTCCATGATCCCCTATTCAGTGCTAACACTGGTGCCTCTTCTGATGTTAAACCTATTACTTCAAAATCATTCTTAACCGAATCCAGGCACCTTCTCTTTGGTCTGCCCCGACTCCTCCTACCCTCTACTGCTGAACCCATGAGTCTCTTGGGTAACCTTGCTTCTCCCATGTGTGTAACATAACCCCACCATCTAAGCCTGTTTTCAATTTTTCATTATATTTCATTATATTTCATTTTCTTATCAAATAGACTATTTATCATGCAACACATAGGTTCCAATTCCAAAGATGTAAGCAATATCTGTTGCTTTTTTGAATAATCATTGGTTAGTTTATTAATGTTCAAATTTGTTCAGTTCTAACAAAAAGTGCTGTCACTTTTGTACTTTGTGAATAAATTGTAGGCTTTGGAATGGGTTTGAAAATGATTACCAAAGCTTCTGCATTTTCAGAGATGTCATAGAAATTGTTTTATACCTTTCTCATTTAAAATTTCTACAGTGACAAACAATCCAGGATTTATCAGATTAACATGCACATCCTTGCCAGCTTCTGTTGCAATTGTCTTCAATTGCTGCATTTGATTCCTTGAAAGAATGATTTTACTCTTCTGAATACCCAGAACATCTTTGATAGGTTGCATCAACAATTATGAGAAGTTGTTTGATTTTTTTCAAACTTAAAGCTTGTTTCGACAAGAATATTATGATACCTTAAGTTAGAAAATAATAATAGTTTTGAAAATGAGCAAAAGGTTTGACCTGAATGTAAGTTATGCTCACTCAGTTGTCCAGAAACCATCTTTCAGTACCATAAAACATGGTTTTTGCTTGAATCTGAGTTTGTGCACATTTATAAAAATATGTAGCTCAGCCAGCATACCATTTTCTGTGTTTCATCTGGTCTCACACTCCTCTCCTCATTGCACCACCAATAGCATCCATCACAAGTTCACCATGACATGCAGCAAAGAATAACAGTCCATTTCCACTTTAAATACTTTTGAACACAAAGTGGATAAGGTGTACTTGTTCTCAAATAGGGAAGTATAGCCATCTCAACAGACAGTCAATTTTTTTGAAACATGAGATGGTCTTCTTTACATCAGCTCTGATTTGTATGAGCACACAGCAACATGTGTTAGATCTCATTAGTGATGACAGCATGATGAAATGTTTCCGCAGCATCCAGGCAAAACCTGTGAAGCCTGAACCTGTTCATGTGATGAATTAGCACTTTAACTGGTCTTCATTAATCAGAGAAACATTATCTACAAAACCTGTCTGTAGATCTCCAGATTTGAGAGATCCATTTTGCACATGTCCCCAATTCAGCAGATTGTGAATTTTTAATGACGGAGTGAAATATAACATTTGCTTATCAATTTCTGACACTGCATCACCAGTGGTACCATTACCCACTGTATATTTTTGTTGCCTGTCACCATCAGTCCATTTTTCATTTTATTTTTTGCCAGTCAACTTCATCATTTAATTTGGAGTGAAATTTAGTAGTTAGTTTTTATGGTTTATACATGAATTCATAGTACACATGAATTGACAGTAGTCTACATGTTCGAGTAACTCCTTACCTCATGAAAAAATACTCTTTTCTGTATCATTATTCAGTGCATTCACCAGATAATTAGAGTTGGCATGATACCTTCACACATACATTGAGGTGTATTTGAAACCAACAAAATGTGTAATGCATGAAAGTATTTTTTATTTGTACCATTTGAATGTCTGCCTAAAATTGTTTATAAGCCCCCTGAGCTGAAAATACTATTGAGTGTTATTGCAAAACTCTCTGCATCTTACTCTTGGGATCTTTAAATAATTTAGTATCCCATCTGTCAGGTGCTTGACCGATTGTCATCTCCGTTGTAAAAAAAATCAACAGTTTGCTTCTCTTCTTCTGAAACTGTGTTATTCAATTTGTGTTGTTAATGTTTGGTTACTAGTTATGGAAGTTACTGCACTGGAACAATTAATTTGTTTGTCACTGCATATTTCCATGTTGGCCTGTCTGGATGTAGCTATCTTTTCACTGATTTTACTAAAGTTTATGGGGATTGGTATTAACCTAAACAGGGTTCTGATGATGACACTCCAGTGACATGAGTCCTTTTGCATTTACTTTCTTTGTACAAAACTCTTCACAACTCTCTCTTCCTCTTTTCCTTTATTTTAAATTGAAACATTTGCTAAGTTGCTGTCTTTCCTTTATTCTGAAGTCTTGTGATATTTTCTTGTCTTTTTCTCTGCATTGAACCAATTGTAATTGGTTTGCTTAGTTTTGGAAAATCTCTCTCTCTCTCTCTCTCTCTCTCTCTCTCTCTCTCTCTCTCTCTCTCTCTCTCTCCCTCCCCAATTTACTATCCGTTATATTTAGCAGAAAGCTAGTATTAATAATGTGTAACAATGCACCGGCCTTCATATACAGATGTATTACTATGTAAAGTATTCAGCAAATGAAACTTTCATTGTTTCATCCACAAAATAATTCCTCCATAAAATCTTTGCTTTACTGCACCATTTAAAAAAAGTTGTTTAGGTTAAAGTTAACTAACAAAAAATGTAAACTTTGTTCCTGATCTACCTTCTGTGTAGTAAGAATACTTGATGTTAAATTCTTCTTTGGATTTCACAACTTAATCACCTTTTTTAGTTCCATATCTGGCATCAAACATGATGAATTTAAATTCCTTTAACACTGTAGCAAAACAAAATGTATTTTGTAACATAATCTATGTAGTTCAAGGCAGCACACAGGAAGTGTCATACTGATCAGTATGTTAGGTATGTATTTCCTATCATTGTAACTCTACTTCTAGCTTTCAAAAAATAGATGTGGGAAATTATTTGCCTTTTTCCTCCTCAGACAGGAAAATAGCTATCACAGATGAAGCCTGAGGCAAAAACAAAGATAAAGCTTAGAAAATTATATTTTACTCTCGAGCTTACATTCTGGAATGGCTCAAAACTACAAATTTGTCAGACAAAATGGCTGGCCTTCACTTAACTTCAAGAGTTAGTAATAGATACAGGAAGGTTAGGACAGAATGGTAGGTCACAGAGACCCAAAGGGTGTCACTCACAAGGAAACATCATCAGTTTGCTCCTATATTTTAGAGAGAACAAAAGCATACCATATTTTATGGAGCAAGACAATTTTTTTCTTCGAAAAATTGCCTAAAAATTTCTGGTGTATCTTATACTCAAAACTAATATAAAAATAGCCAATGAAATTTTAAAATTTAAATATGATATTGTAGGGCTACAGGAAATAAGATGGCAGGGGAATGGGCAGATAGATAAACCTAAGTACTCATTGGTATATAGTGGACTACAAGAAAGAACAGCCCAACTTGGTACAGGTTTTATAATAACTAGAGAAGTTAAGAAAAGCCTTCTAGAATTTGAACCCATAAATGAAAGGATGTGCAGACTCAGACTAAAAGGTAAATTTAGGAATATCTCAATAGTTAATTCACATGCACCAACAGAGGAAAAAGAGGATATAATGAAAGAACAGTTCTACAAAGACTTGGAAAGAATATGCTGTGCAGTACCTAAATATGACCTGATGCTAGTAATAGATTTTAATGCAAAAATAGGAAGGAATGAACATCCATATGGAGTTTCTGGAAAATATTCACTACATGAAGAAAACAATGATAACTGAGACTTACTATGCCAATTCGCAGCAAGGAATAATATGATTATTAAAAGTACCCACTTTCCACACAAAAGGATCCATCTGGGTACTTGGAAGTCTGCAGCCAATGGAGTAGTCAAGCACATTGACCATATTTTAGTGATTGCACTCCACGTTAGTTACGGATGTATGGAGCTGCAGAGGACCAAACTGTGACTCGGACCACTTTGTGATGAAATCAGTCTTGAGAGAGAAACTGTCACTAACAAATGGCAACAGAATGGGAAAGATGATTAAATGGAATACAAACTGAACATCCCTGATGAAGTACTAAGCAGAAAGTTGAGCAATGAAGAGACCACTGTAGGAGTAGATGAAAGGAGGAACAGGTTTGAGAAAGCCATTAAGGATGCTGCAGAGGAAATAATAGGCATAAGAAGGAACAGAAGAACCCAGGAATGGTTTGATGAAGATTGCAGGTCAGCAATAGAGGAAAAGAACAGGGCAAGAACAAAAGTGCTACAGACAGAAACCAGAAATAATGTGGAACAAAATAGAGAATTAAGGAGAAGAGCTAACACTGTGCAAGAGAAAGAAAAGAAAGTGGAACCAGAAGAAATTTCAAGAACTAGAACAGCTAAAGGAACAGAGTGAAATAAGAAAGTTCTTCCATGCCATAGGCAAAATGAAGAATAGATTCCAACCAAAAACAGTGGCCTGTCCAGTAAAGATGGGAAAATAAGGGAGGAAGAACAGATAGTGGGAAGACGGGCAGGTAATTTCAAAGATACACTAAGCACCAGCCTAGAAGATGAAGAGACAGCCACACAGGAGAGAAGAGTGGAGCTGGAAGTTGGCTTTCTTGCCTCACTGGTTTCATTGTCAACACTAAAAGATGTCTCCCAGGCTGTGCACAAGTCAAAAAGCAATAAAGCGCATGGGGAAGACAGCATAATTGCTGAATTAATAAACACTGGTTGTGAGGCTGTAATAAAGGAACTGCACACATCAATATCAGATATATGGGAAACAGAAACTATGCCAGATAATTGGAAAATTGGAGTAATAGTCCCCATTCATAAGAAAGGGGACAGAACAGCATGTGAAAACTAGAGGTGTAACACTCCTAAGTACGGGTTATAAGATCTTCACAAATGTATTAAACGAAAGGATACAGAAGTGTGCAGAAGGCATACTAGGGGAATATCAGTGTAGCTTTTGACCAGGCAGAGGAACAACTGATCAAATATTTGTGATAAGACAAATGATGGAAAAGTTCTATGAATATGATATAGATCTGCATTTCCTATTAGATTTCAAACAAGCCTTTGACAGCATAAATCGGCAAGAACTATACAGATTACTGAAAGAAGTTGGTATATGTGCTAAATTAGTAAGACTAATCAGACTGACAATGACAGAAACAAGAGCAAAAGTAAAGGTTCTTAGCAGAAAGAGTGAAAGCTTTGACTTTAATAAAGGTGTGAAAGAAGGGGATAGTCCCTCCACTGTCCTATTAGATATAGCCCTGCATAGTGTAGTAAATAATATCAACAAAAAAGGCACCATATTTATGAAAACTAGCCACATATGTGCATACACTGATGACATTACTATAGTAGGAAGAAATACCAATACACTCCTAGAAACATACTGGGCAATGGAAACAGAAGCCTTAAAAATTGGCCTCAGAGTAAATGAAAACAAAACAAAATATATGGTAATGTCACATTTTGAGGCCAGAAGAACCCCTAAAAACCTAAACATCAATGGGAAATGCTTCAATGGAGTGTCCTCTTTTAACTACTTGGGAGCCCTAATAACAAATAACAGTATTGGAAAGGCTGTAAGGGAAAGAATACAAGCAGGAAACAGAGCTTACTTTGCAAATATGCAGCTTTACAAAAATAGCCTTGTTACAAGAAAAACTAAAGTGCTAATATATAATTCCCTAGTCTGCCCAGTTATCACATGCAGCTCAGAGGTATGGACGTTGACAGAACACGATAAAAATGCACTAAGAAGCATTGAGCGGAAAATACTACGCAAAATCTATGGGCCAATAAGGGAGGAAGAAGGCTGGAGAATATGCTACAATGCTGAATTAATAGAGTTAATACAAGGCAGGGACATAGTAAAATTTGTGAAACCACAGCGAATACGATGGTAGGACACTTGGAGAGAATCGCAGAGGATAGAATTCTGAAGCAAATGATGAAAGGTATGATCCATTCAGTCAGGTGAAAAGGGAGACCTAGAAGAATATGGATCGATGAGGTAATAATGTATATCACCAAATGGGAGTCCAGGGGTGGAAAAGAGCAGCAAATAACCAAGAAGTGTGGAGGAAGATTGTTGAAGGAGCCAAGGCTCACCAAGGGCTGTAGTGCTACTACATAACAAGAATATAAAAATGTCCATTGTTTGATTTAAAATTCCAACAGGCTTAAAAAGGGCCATATATTCAATGCTGTGGGAAACCTCTATCTGGCAACACTGGATTCAACTGGCAGCAGCAGTGCACTGATGCGATGAACACGAGTTGTGGAACTTCACGAGCTTACTAACACTCTCCCCCTCCTGCCCTGCCATCACAGATCCAGAACACTGTCTACCTTATGATGTGTCACTGCAGTCTACAGTGCCAGTGAACTTGAACTGAAAGTGATTTGTTTTATTGGAAGCAGAAGAGTATGTTTTTAGTACATTCCTAGTGGAAAAAAATAGATGTTTCATATGATGTGGGCTATAAATTGAAGGTAATATCATAAGCAGAACAATATGGAAACAGAGCAGCTGAGTGGCATTTTGGTCCTCCTCCAACAGATAGCCATTCGTCATTGCCTTGATAGTAAGGAAGGGCTGAAAAAAAAGACTACATGTGCAAATTGAGGACGGAGTGCAAAATGTTCAAAACTCCACTGGGGTCGTAAATTAAAGCAACAAATCAAAACTTCCTTGTCCTGTGTTTAATTCACAATACAATCCTACAAATTGTCAACCCCCCCCCCCCCCCAGGGGGTCCACAAATCTTTTGTGGATACATGTGTAGCGAGCACGGGACCCCGAGCTAATGTGGCCCTCCTACCTTTCCGGGCTGCGTACCTTCCTTTTCCGCATCCTTCCCTCTCCCCCATCTTGGCCCCTCCTCCCCTCACCTCTGGCTCTTTCCTTCCCTTTCTCCCCCTTTGGGAGTATGGTTTGTGCCTACGTCCGGAGACAGACGCTCGTAAATGTACCGCATTCTTCGCCTTCTCTGCTTGTCTGGCTTCATCCTTCCTTTGTCCTTCTCTTTTCCTTACCTCTTCTCTTTACCCTTTTCTCTACTGCGGCGTTTGAGACGTCTAATCTTTCCTTTCCCTTTCTTTGTCTTTCCCTTTCCCTTTCTTCATCCCTGTGCGTGTCTGAAGGCCGACCCACGCATTTTTGTGCATAGCCGGTGACGGGGTAACGTGTAATTCTCGGCCCCGGGTAGACAGGTAGGACACGTACGTACCCCCTGGTAACGGCCAGGCCCAGGGAGGGGTGATCACCCGAGCTGATACCTTCCGAAAGTGCCGATTGGTCCCTCCGTCAGTTTGTCGGGAGGTGTGACGTGAGGTGTGAACAATCACCTAAGGCGGGAGTGCCCTCAGAGAGGGCCACCACAAGGGAGGAGCGCGCCATTGGAGACGGCGGTAATCATGGGGGATTCTTCGGCAATGGTTTCCTCACCTTCCACTATGTCTGCTCACAAGCGTAAGTTCACTGAGTCTCAGCCACAGATAGTTCTTCCATCATTGCCACAGTTCCTTGTTGTTTCTTGGTCTGACGAAGGTCAAGACTTCTCCACGGTCAACCCTTTCATTATTCAGAAAGGTGTCGACGCAATTGCAGGTCCTGTAAAGTCTTGTTCCAGATTACGGAATGGCACCTTGTTGTTAGAAACAGTCAGTGCCCTCCAGGCACAAAAATTGCTGCGTACTTCACTCCTCCACACTTTCTCTGTCTGGGTTGAAGTGCACCGCACTTTAAATTCCTCGCGTGGAGTCGTTTATACACGCTCTCTCGATGGATTGTCTGACGGAGAAATTCAGCACTACCTGTATGACCAGGGCGTAAAGGCTGTTCATAGAGTTATGAAAAGGGTTGACATGAACATCATTCCAACCCGAACTGTCTTCTTGACATTTGACAAAGTTCAACTCCCATCGCAAATCAAAGCAGGCTATGAGATAATTTCCATTCACCCTTACGTCCCAAACCCTACGCGTTGCTATCGGTGTCAGCGGTTCAATCACACCAGCCAGTCCTGTTCCAATCCGGCCAAATGTTTTATGTGTGGCAAGGATGCACATGAGGGTGCTTGTCCACCTCCATCCCCTCGCTGCATCAACTGTATGGGTGACCACGCTGCTTCCTCCAGAGATTGCCCCGTTTTTAAGGACGAAAAGCTCATCCAGGAAATCAGAGTGAAGGAAAAGGTGTCGACCTTTGCTGCTCGAAAATTATTCGCCAGTCGACAGCCCACTGTGTCTGACAGGAAAATACATCACTGTCCTTGCTTCTCCTCGGCCAACAAAGGAGGCGGCCATGCAGACTTGCAACCTCACCTTTAGTGCTACGGTCGTAAGGTTGGCCAGTGCAAAGATCGCCCATTCAACCTCACCACTTTCGCCTGCCCACTCTATGGCTTACCCTTCATCGGGTTCTGCTAAATCTCGAGCCCAAAAGTCAGACACCAAGACTTCGAAAAAAGAGCATACTCATGAAGATTTTTTACGTACCCCAACTTCACAGCCATCGGTTCCTCCTTCATCTAAACATCATATTTCCAAGAAGGCTACAAAGAAACCCAGTTCATCTCCTCCCCCGCCAAGGCGTGTCCCATCTACAGCACCACCTGGCGGAAATCGTCCTCGGCCGTCTTCTGTGTCGCCGAGGCGCACTGCTGGCGGCCGATCAACTGGCCGATCGCTGGTGGCAGGAGCTGCTCCTGAACAACCTATGGATCAGGATCTTCTGCCTTCGGCTGAATGCCATTCCATGCTATCAGTCGCAAGCTCTGAGCAGTCGTTGAGTTGACAGCAACCTTGGTCACATTCCTCCATTTTCTGTTCACCCTATGTCCATTATCCACTGGAATATCCGCGGCATTAGAGCCAATCGGGATGAGTTATCGATCCTCTTACGATCCTACTCGCCGGTCATCTTCTGTCTTCAGGAAACAAATTTGTGTCCCCATGACCACTTTGTTCTCCCTCATTTTCAGTCCGTTCGATATGATCTTCCCTCCGTTGAAGGCACTCCAGCCCATGGAGGACTCATGATTCTTCTACATGATACTCTCCATTATCACCCAATCCATTTAAACACTTCCTTCCAAGCTGTCGCCATCCGTCTTTCCCTTTCTGGACACATGTTCTGTCTTTGTACTGTATACATTCCATTGTCCACACCAATGGCACGAGCTGATCTCCTTCATCTTCTTGGTCAGCTTCCACCCCCCCCCCCCCCTATTTGCTGGTTGGGGACTTCAATGGCCACCACCCGCTTTGGGGATCTCCACATCCTTGTCCACGTGGCTCACTATTGCTAGACGTCTTCCACGAAGCGGATCTAGTTTGCATCAACACTGAGGTCCCTACATTTTTGTCTGCCTCCACGACAAATTTATCTCATTTGGACCTTGCGGTCAGTACTGTTCCGCTAGCTCGGCGCTTCGAATGGTTCGCCCTTGATGATACACACTCGAGTGACCACTTTCCCTGTGTCCTTAGACTGCAGCCTCATCTGCCATATATGCGCCCGCGACGCTGGAAGCCGATTGGACACATTTTTCGTCTCTAGCGACTTTCGATGAGCGTCACTTTCCCAGCGTCGACGATGAGGTCACACATATTACCGACGTTACTCTTACAGCTGCGGAATGTTAAATACCACGCACCTCCGAATTGGTGGAACGAGGCATGCCGTGACGCAGTACGTGAGCGGCGACGTGCTCTTCGCGTTTTTCGCCTCCGTCGTACTTTGGCCAACTGTATCCGCTATAAGCAGTTCTGTGCGCGATGCCGTCGTGTCATCCGCGATAGCAAGAAGGCAAGCTGGAAATTCTTTATTGGCTCATTTAACACCTTCACTCCCTCCTTGGAAGTTCGGAGTCGGCTTCGACGGTTCTCAGGCGCGCCTAGTTTCTCACTGGTCTCTGGGCTCACTGTCGCGCGTGATGCATTAGTGGACCCCGTCGCAATTTCTAACTCATTGGGTCAGCACTTTGCTGAGATTTCGAGCTCTTCAAATTACCCGCCAGCGTTTCTCCAGAAGAAATGTGCAGCGGAAGTGCGACCTCTTGCTTTCTCCTCTCAAAATCGCGAAAGCTACAATACTGTTTTCTCCATGCGGGAACTCCAACATGCACTCTCTTCTTCTCGCTCCTCCGCCCCAGGACCAGATGGTATCCACGTCCAAATGTTGTTGCATTTATCAACCCATAGTCTGCGTTACCTCCTTCGGCTTCATAATCGAATTTGGACCGACAGTACTTTTCCCAGACGATGGCGGGAAGCTATCGTCGTTCCTGTTCCAAAACCTGGAAAGGACAAACATCTCCCCTCTAGCTATCGCCCCATTTCTCTCACGAGTAGTGTCTGTGAGGTTTTGGAGCGTATGGTGACTTACCGTTTAGCATGGTGGCTGGAATCCCGCAGTCTTTTAACACCTGCCCAATGCGGATTCCGAAAGCATCATTCTGCAGTTGACCATCTTGTTGCTCTCTCCACTTATATCATGAACAATTTTATCCGGAAACACCAAACAGTAGCAATATTTTTTGATCTGGAGAGAGCATACGATACCTGTTGGAGGACAGGCATCCTCCGCACACTGTCCTCTTGGGGCTTTCGAGGTCGGCTGCCCCTTTTTCTTCGCGAATTTATGGCAGAGCGCACATTTAGGGTGCGGGTGAACACTACTCTCTCCCGTACTTTCTTCCAAGAAAACGGGGTACCCCAGGGCTGCGTGCTGAGTGTTGTACTGTTTGCCATTGCCATAAATCCAATTATGGATTGTCTCCTTCCTGATGTCTTGGGCTCCCTCTTTGTGGACGATTTTGCGATCTATTACAGCTCTCAACGGACCAGCCTTCTTGAACGACGTCTTCAAGGATGTCTCAATCGCCTCCACTCTCGGAGCATCGAAACCGGCTTCCATTTTTCTCCCAGTAAGACAGTTTGTGTTAATTTTTGGCGACGTAAGGAGTTTCTTCCACCCTCCTTACATCTAGGACCTGTCAACCTTACGTTTTCAGACGTCGCTAAATTCTTGGGTCTTATGTTTGACAGAAAACTGTGCTGGTCCTCCCACGTTTCCTATCTTTTGGCTCGCTGTCTGCGATCTCTCAACACCCTCCTTGTCCTGAATGGTAACTCGTGGGGAGCGGACCAAGAGGTCCTTCTCTGCCTCTATCGCGCCTTAGTGCGCTCGAAATTGGACTATGGAAGCATAGTCTACTCCTCTGCTCGGCCGTCTATTCTTCAGCGTCTCGACTCTATCCACCACCGTGGATTACGTTTAGTGTCTGGAGCTTTTTACACCAGCCCTGTGGAAACCCTTTATGCTGAAACTGCTGAACCTCCGCTGTCCAATCGGCGAGCAGTCCTTCAGAGTCGTTATGCTAGCCATGTCTTCCATGCCTGCTAATCCAGCCCATGGCCTTTTTTTCGACGCCTCCTTTGATGTAGGATATGCAGGCCGCCCCTCCTCCCTACCACCACCGGGAGTCCGCTTCCGTCAACTGCTCCATTCTCTTTCCTTCCGCTTTCCTAATACCTTCTTGACAACTTGGGGTACAGCACCGCCTTGGCTCCGTCCCCGGATCTGCGTGCTCTGTGACCTTTGTCGATTTCCCAAGGATGGTACCCCTTCACTTGTTTATCGTTGGGCATTTGCTGCTCTATGTGCACAAATGACGGAAGCCACATTTATTTACACCGATGGCTCGAAAACATCGTTAGGTGTAGGGAGTGCCTATATTGTTGGCGACACCCCAAATCACTTTCGGCTTCCTGACCAGTGTTCGGTCTATACTGCAGAGCTTTACGCTGTTCTCCAGGCTGTCCACTACATCCGCCGCCACAGCAGATACAGTACATTATCTGCTCAGGTTCTCTCAGGTCTCTCCTCAGTCTCCAAGCTCTTTATCCTGTGCACCCTCTGGTCCACCGGATTCAGGACTGTCTGTGCTTGCTCAACTTGGGGGGCGTCTCGGTGGCGTTCCTCTGGCTCCCGGGCCACGTTGGTATCTGTGGAAATGAGGCAGCCAATATTACGGCCAAGGCTACAGTCTCTCTTCTCCGGCCAGCTATTCAATCGATTCCCGTCGCCGATCTACGGAGCGTTTTATGTCGTCGTGTTCTTTTATGGCACGCACATTGGTCGACACTTCCTCATAATAAATTGCGGGACGTGAAAGCTCTTCCTTACGCTTGGACCTCTTCCTCCCGAATGCGTCATCGGGAGGAGGTAATTTTAACTAGACGCTGGATAGGCCACTGTCTTTTTAGCCATCGACATCTTTTAAGCGGCGATCCTCCCCCACTCTGTCCCCACTGCTCTCAGCTGTGGACGGTAAGACACCTTTTAATTGAGTGCCCCTATTTTACTCCGTTACGCTCCCGTCTACAGCTGTCGCCTGATAGATTGTCAATTTTAGCAGATGACACACGCTCAGCCGATCGCGTTCTCGAGTTTATTAGTGCCAGTGAAATGACGTCAGTCATTTGAAGCTTTTTTTGGGACAACCAACCCCTTTCTGTAGTGGATTTTTAAGCCTTCCTTCTGCATTTAGCTTCTTCAATTTTATGACTTTCGTTCCCAATGCTGCTGGTTTCCATTTTCGGTTTTTTACTGTTTCCTAAGTCACGGACCGGGCGCTAATGACCATAGCAGTTTTGCGCCCTAAAAACCAAAACAAAAAAACAAAAAAAAATAAAAATAATTGTCAACGAGATAACTGTACAGTCGCATTCTGCATGGAAGATGACATTCCTGCCAAATGACAACTATAGCAATGTTGCCAGGGCCCCTATGAAACGAGATAGTGTTTGTTTAGTAACCCCACATCCACAAATGCCATGTACACAGTCACATACAGTGCAGTATGACATGGAGAATATGTGTACCAGACTCAGAAATGGAGTGCCATAGAAAGAAAGGAAGCAGGACAGTCAAAAATTGATATGGCCTGATAGCTTAGTGTGAATCGTTCGGTTGTTTCTTGGATGTGGTGACAGTTCATAGCGACAGAAACTGTATCCCAAAGTCCAGGGCAGGGCGGATCATGTGTGACTTCAGATGAGCAGACTGTTATTTGGCTGTAAGCTCACAACAGACCGCCTTGTTACTGCACGACAAATGTCGTGTGAGCTCCTGCATCTGCTGGGTGTGTTGTATCAAGGCAAACTGTGTGCAGATGGCTTTGATAGTGACCTTTGTCAGAGACCTGCTGTATGTGTACCTTTGACACATCTTTACAGAAGGCAATGTGTAGAATGAGCAGGCACCTTGCTTGTCACTCAGGGCAGGCTGCCCTGTCTTGTGTTTGAATGTTGGACCTCGTGCTGCATTCTGCGATATCACTGGGTGTCGCAGGCATGTGGCATAGGCTGTGATAGTGGGACAAGAATCATGTAGTATACGAACCGCTGAGTATTTCTCCACTCCAGACTGTTTAAGGGTTTAAGGCATGTATTATGAATACTTCTGTGGTGGGAAGTGGGGAAAAGCTTCCATCTAGCAAGTTGCAAGATTGGCTGTTGCTATACTATGCCCAGCTGGCTCTGCTTTGCAAAGCAAGTAGGCCATGTTTTGCTTTGTAATTCATAACACTCTCACCCATCTGCAGGTGGCTCTGTTTCAACTCACTTCTGCTCTGGCATATTTTTTGACCATTTATGGTCGATATGCTACATTGGCCTTCTTCTTATCAAGACTCTGTCCCTCGGGTTGACCAAACCATACTACCCATTACACCAGAGCTACTGGCGACCAGTATTTCCAGCCTTATTTTGCCTCTTAAATATCATTCTACAAATTAGTTACCTTAACTCTTTCACGGAATGTTATACATTTCCTTAGATCCCCTTGTCCTACACCTGAACTCAACCACCATGGAACTTACTTCATTACTATGCTTCTTGCACAGTTTTTTCTAACTCTATACTCCCTACTCAAAAGCAAAAATAAATCTATTATTCTTCATACTATATCACTGTGCATTCTGCTTCATTCTGCTTCTTTTATGCTTGTGTTATCCAACCCAGTGTAATCTGAACTATGGCTGGGTCCGAACTCAGTCGTGTTCTTTGTCTTTTATGTTCCAAAAGAACACCAGGCTCAGCAGAACAAGTGCCACTGCAGTAGTTGGTATGACAATAGTTGGTGTTGTCTCTTTCAGGTGCTGATTTTCACAATATGAATTTACATGCTACAATAAGGTTTCCAGGGAGACTGGTCCCTCCTGTTGGTTCTGCAGTGTGTTTGTAGATTACATTAATTCTGGACCTACAGTTTGATTCAAGCTGATTAGATTTGTGGTGGGTGGTATTTCCATGGGGTTCCTCTGCCCAGTACATATGCAGCTCAGAAATACTCAAGGGAGTTATCTGTGAAATCATGGCAGACAGGCAGAATTAGGCCCCATTATGTTGCACGTTGTTCCACTTAATGAGAAAGCATGTACTTTCCATTCTAGTCTCCTTGCTGATGTACCCCTCTGCTTCTTGAAACAACTAGCTGTTACTACCATCTTGACAAAGCTAGAGTACAACCATTGTGCCTTGACCTGCTGAAAGTACAATTCTGGCTTGACCATTTCTTTATTGCATTCCTTTTCCTCATTTGTCCCATTAACAGATTCACTGTACAGTAATCCTGCTCCACTCATATTACCATACCCAGACAGACGGTGATTTTTTCCCAGTGGCATTTTTGTAATGTTGCTTCCTCCATTTCTACTTATCTTCCTTTGTCTTTTGCAGTTAATAAAAGTTGCTGAGATTTTACTCTTACAAATTTCCCCACTACTTCCCTCTTAGAGTTACGTACAAATTATGTAGCACTCATGATGTGCTTGTTTCCCTGCTACTGTTACAGAAATGTAAATGTAAACTTTTCTTCCACCAGTTCTCTCACTGATGGTGTGTCTACTCCAAATTAATGGGCAATTATTTGTGCTCAGGTTCCAAAACCAGCATCAACTTTGGTGTTAGTTTCTTCTATACTTTCCTTGGACCCTTATATACTGACCATCTTGTAACAAATTTACTCCTAGCTGAAACGCTGTCTTCTATGGACTGCAATCATTTTATCATTACTACTTTCCTGTCTAAGACTTCTACTTGGGTTTGTAGTTCCCTGATATTTTGAGTAATATGTAATACTGCTACTCTTCTGCTTCAGCTATCTGCATTGCCATGCTTTTACTCAGTTTCATGCATAAGTTCAAAGTCAAATTTGCTTAGTCTTGCTGCCCATCATGTCAACCATTTTAATGCCACATTATCTGTTATTACTCTAAATGATAAAATTTGAAATATTTGAATCTATAAATAAGGTTAACATCTCATTCTCCATTCTGGGATAATTTCATTCTGCAGAATTCAGCTGCCTTGAGCGTAAGCTACTGGATGTTCTACACATTCCACCTCTTCTGATAACACACAGCCTGGTGTGTGGTTTTATGCATCACATAATAAAACAAATTCTCTATTAAAATCTGGAAATGCCACAATTGGACTGTTTTAGTTAAGCACCAAAGTCATGAACCATGTGGGATGGATCTGGTGCAAGGTGAGGTTCAGCCAAAATAGTTTCCTGTCCAATTAAATTTGTGATGCTTGAAGGTGGTGTGGAATGCAAACTAGTTATATGGTCTGACCACCGTGTTGGGCAGAACAATAACTGAAGAGTTTTAGCATTTCATTTCTGTCTGGTCAACTGAAAGTACTGTGGAGAACCACATAAAAAGTTTCTATGTTCGAGTCGTAGTTTCCTACCTTGTGACAGGAACTTTGCAATGATCGAGGAAATAAGTGTCAAAATTTTGGCTCCTTTAGAATGGAAGCATGTCAGTGCTTAGGCCTGTGTAGAACATTCAAAATTGACTTCAGGGGGTGACGGAAGACTTCAAGGGCATAGGATCCATTGAGCTGGTTCACAAAACGCCACCAGCTTTGAAAATTACTGGTGTGCTCTGGTTGAAGTTATGCAGTGACGATCATTGAGGCATAAGCATACTTCATCCATGTGAAAGACATTTTACTTTGAAACATGGTTGTGCACGTGAAGTAAAGAAATTCTGATGCCTTGCGGTTTTTGGTTGCTTTACAATGGGGTACTGAAACTTGTAAGGAGAAGAAAAGCGATCTATTGGATGTGACGAAATACATGGAATCAAAATACGGGCGTTTTATGAGAACATGCAGTGTGCCATCTGAGTGTAATGTGCCAGATATGGGTCTCAACTTGATAACAAACTCATGTTCTATAGCTTTTTAAGATCAAAGTAATCAGTTTACAATAAATATCAGTTTGTATCTTGTTATAAATTTCTTTTAAAACTTTCAGATTCTAGGCAACCTTATCATTACAGTAGAGAGAGTGATCTGCTGTAATGCTGTATATCAGTTGCTATACACTCTTTCCATTTTAATAGTTATTTATTTTCTAAAACCTATCCTGAGCGCAATTTTAAAAAGCACAACCAACTATTTTCAACAGTCTGCATCTGCAAACAGTACATATCTGCTATAATATTATTAATGGTTTTATTGATTTCCTAAAAACTCCAAAATGTGCCATACAGCATTATTCATGCACATGCTTCATTTTGCTATGATTATGTGCATCTATCAGGTGACATTGAGAATATGATTGATTGGTGACTTAGTTAATAGAAAACTTTTATGGCCTCTGAGACATTTGACAAGCTGCTGGTAGAGAAGGAACAAGTTCAGTGTAATATGAGCAGTATTGTACAGCCATCTCATATGATCCAGTTGCCCTTTATTTCTATTAAGTGGCTACACAGTAGAAAATCAACAGAAATTGATCACCTCAAAATCTGTCATTTTGATGTTGGTGCTGGTACTGAAAGGACAAACTCCATTACAAAATTCTATGATGAAATTGATTTGGAAGGACTAATTGAATATTTTGACCTTGTCTGTTATCTTCAGTTTGTGTGCCAATAGCATTACTGACTCTGTGAGCTGACCCCTTACTTGAGAAAATTCACTCAAGATGTATAATATCAATGTTCTGAAATTGGTCCTATGGTGTGTTTTCAGGCTGGTGAACAAAGCTGATGGTGGAATGTACCATGCATAGGTCAGGCCCATCCAGCACTGAGTATATACCCTGATAACACCACCAGCTGTCTGCTGTAGATTTTATCAGTCAAGCAACATCTAAAAGTATAAAGTTAGGCATATATTTCAATAGTTAATGCATAAATAAACAAGTTACTTAAACGGATGTTAAATGCAGTGGAAAGGAAATAATAAGGAAATGTAAACACAGTGGCAAAGTTAAGCTGAATGCTCTATGCTGTCAGTGTAAGACACTCCCCCTGCGGGTCCGGGGATTAGAATAGGTCCGAGGTATTCCTGCCTGTCGTAAGAGGCGACTAAAAGGAGTCCATCCCCCTCACGGGGGTAGTTAGCGCCTGCGTCCGGAGACGGACGGTTTCACGACCTATAATCGTGGTCTCTTTGGTTTTTCACTTCTCGTTTCTTCCTTCCTTTTGTTGGTTCCTTTCCTTGCTCTTCTCCACTTCACTGTCTTCCTTACTCTTTCCCTTGACTTCTCCTTGCCTTCTCATTGCCTTTTTCTCCTTGCCTTCTCATTGCCTTTTTCTCCTTGCCTTCTCATTGCCTTTTTCTCCTTGCCTTCTCATTGCCTTTTTCTCCTTGCCTTCTCATTGCCTTTTTCTCCTTTCCTTCTCATTGCCTTTTTCTCCTTTCCTTCTCATTGCCTTCTTCTCCTTGCCTTCTCATTGCCTTCTTCTCCTTGCCTTCTCTGGTCTCCGCCTCGGCGTTTGAGACAGTCTGTCCTCTTTCTCCCTCTCTCTCTTCTTTTTCCTCTTCTTCCTTCCTCCCTGTGCGTGTCTGAAGGCCGACCCACGCGTTCGCACGCGTAGCCGGTGACGGGGTAACGCGTAAGTCCCCGCCCTGGGTAGACATGTAAGGCACGCGCGTACCCCCTGGTAAAGGCCAGGCCCGGGGAGGGGTGAATGCCTGAGCTGATACCTTCTGACCATGCCGATTGGTCCCTCCGTCTGTTTCTCGGGAGGTGTGACCTGAGGTGTAAACATTCACCTAAGGCGGGAGTGCCCTCTGAGAGGGTCCCCACAAGGAAGGAGCGCGCCATCGGAGACGCTGGCAATCATGGGGGATTCCTCCGCAATGGATTCTACTCCATCGCTTTCGACTTCGACCCAAAAACGGAAACGTGACCAGCCAACAGTGACAAAAGTACTACCGCCTGCCCCACAGTTCCTCGTAGTTTCTCGATCTGAGGACGGAAAGGATTTTTCCTCTGTCAACCCTTTCGTCATTCAGAAGGGCGTAGATGCCATAGCCGGATCTGTCAAATCTTGTACCAGGTTGCGTAACGGTACCTTATTACTAGAAACTGAGAGTGCCTTTCAGGCGCAAAAACTGCTTCGGGCCACACTCTTGTACACGTTCCCTGTCCGGGTGGAGGCCCACCACACTTTGAATTCGTCTTGTGGTGTAGTCTATAGTAGCTCCCTCGACGGATTGACTGACGAGGAGCTTCAATCTTTCCTCGCTGAGCAGGGTGTGACGGCTGTCCATCGGCTCATGAAAAAGGTCAACAATGACCTTGTACCGACCCGGACACTTTTCTTGACCTTCGATAGTGTTAAGCTGCCATCGCGCATCAAGGCGGGCTACGAGGTTATTTCTGTTCGCCCCTATGTCCCGACACCTACGCGCTGCTACCAGTGTCAGCGTTTCAATCACACTCGACAGTCTTGCTCCAATGCGGCTAAATGTGTCACTTGTGGCAGGGATGCCCATGAGGGTGACTGTCCACCTCCGTCTCCTCGTTGTGTGAACTGTCAGGGTGACCATGCCGCATCCTCCCGCGACTGTCCTGTCTATAAGGAAGAACGCTGTATCCAGGAAATTCGAGTCAAAGAGAAAGTGTCCACCTCGGCTGCTCGCAAGCTATTGGCTAGTAGGAAGCCCACGCTGCTCCCAGCGGGGAAATACAGCACTGTCCTCGCCTCTCCTCGGACTACCCGGGAGGTAGCAACCCAGACATGCGATCTGACCTTCAGCACCACGGTCGTCCGTTCGGCCAGTGCTAAGATCGCGCGGTCGACGTCTCCTCTTCCTCCCGTCACCCCACAGACACCAGCCACTTCCTCAGTTTCTGCTAAGTCGAAGACCCCGAAGTCAGATGCACGGGCCTTCAAGAAGGAACCATCCCGTGCAGACTTCCTCCGTCCCTCGACCTCCCAGCCTTCGACCGGTACTTCCACCAAACGTCCTTCTAAAAAGGCACATAGGAAGCACAGTTCTCCTTCTCCGCCGCGGCGCCTTTCTTCTCCTGCGCCACCCAGCGGTTGCCGCCCTAGGCCGTCATCCGTTTCGCCTGGCCGCACCGCTGGTAGCCGAACATCTGGCCGTTCACCGGCGGAGGAAGCTCCCCCTCCCGGCCATCCTCCCGAGATGGCCGATGACCCTATAGACCCAATGGACGATGACTGTCCGCCTCCTGATAGCAGCGGCAGTGCTCGCTTGAAGCCAGGCCCTAAGCGGCCTTCGAGGTGACCACTTCTATCATCTTCCTTTTCTTACGATGGCACTTATTCACTGGAATATTCGCAGCATTCGCTCCAACCGAGAGGACTTGAAGTTGCTGCTCCGCTTGCATCGTCCGCTCGTCGTAGCCCTCCAGGAAACGAAGCTACGCCCATGCGATCAAATTGCCTTGGCACACTACACCTCTGTGCGTTTTGACCTACCCCCTGTGGTAGGTATCCCAGCTCATGGAGGGGTTATGTTGCTGGTCCGGGATGATATTTACTACGATCCCATCACGTTGCACACCGACCTGCAGGCAGTTGCCATCCGCATTACTCTCCCAACTTTTACGTTTTCCTTTTGTACCGTTTACGCTCCATCGTCATCTGCCGTTACCAGGGCAGACATGACGCAACTTATTGCTCAGCTACCTGCACCATTTTTGTTAACTGGAGACTTCAATGCCCACCATCCCCTTTGGGGCTCTCCAGCATCCTGCCCGAGGGGCTCCTTGTTGGCAGACCTTTTCACCCAGCTCAATCTTGTCTGCCTCAATACTGGCGCCCCTACTTTTCTTTCGGACACATCTCACACCTATTCCCATTTAGACCTCTCTATATGTACTCCCAAACTTGCACGCCGGTTTGAGTGGTATGCACTTGCTGATACATATTCGAGCGACCACTTCCCGTGTGTTATCCATCTCCTGCAGCGTACTCCCTCTCCGTGCTCCTCTAGTTGGGCCATCTCCAATTCAGACTGGGGGCTCTTCTCTTCCAGGGCGACCTTTCAGGATCAAACCTTCACAAGCTGCGATCGTCAGGTCGCACACCTCACGGAAGTCATTCTCGCTGCTGCTGAATATTCCATCCCTCACTCTACTTCTTCTCCACGTCGCGTACCGGTCCCCTGGTGGACCGCAGCATGTAGAGACGCTTTACGTGCTCGTCGACGTGCTTTACGCACCTTTAAACGCCACCCTACAGTGGCGAATTGTATTAATTATAAACGATTACGTGCTCAGTGTCGTCGTATTATTAAAGAAAGCAAGAAAGCCAGCTGGGCTGCTTTCACAAGCACCTTCAACAGTTTTACTCCTTCTTCTGTTGTCTGGGGTAGCCTGCGCCGGCTATCTGGCACTAAGGTCCACTCCCCAGTTTCTGGCTTGAAGGTCGCGAATGAAGTCCTTGTGGCCCCTGAGGCTGTCTCCAATGCCTTCGGCCGCTTTTTCGCCGAGGTTTCGAGCTCCGCTCATTACCACCCTGCCTTCCTCCCCCGCAAACAGGCAGAGGAGGCTAGGCCACCTGACTTCCGCTCCTCGAATTGTGAAAGTTATAATGCCCCATTCACCATGCGGGAGCTCGAAACCGCACTTGGCCGATCACGGTCCTCCGCTCCAGGGCCTGATTCTATTCATATTCAGATGCTGAAGAACCTTTCTCCTGCGGGTAAAGGTTTTCTTCTTTGTACATACAATCGCATCTGGATTGAGGGACATGTTCCCACATGCTGGCGCGAGTCTATCGTTGTCCCGATTCCTAAGCCGGGGAAGGACAAGCACTTGCCTTCCAGTTATCGACCTATCTCGCTTACCAGCTGTGTCTGTAAAGTGATGGAGCGAATGGTTAACTCTCGATTGGTTTGGCTGCTCGAGTCTCGACGCCTACTTACCAATGTACAATGTGGATTTCGTAGGCGCCGCTCTGCTGTTGACCATCTGGTTACTTTGTCGACCTTCATTATGAATAACTTCTTGCGGAAGCGCCCGACCGCGGCTGTGTTCTTTGATTTGGAGAAGGCTTATGACACCTGTTGGAGGGCGGGCATTCTCCGCACCATGCATACATGGGGCCTTCGCGGTCGCCTCCCTCTTTTTATTCGTTCCTTTTTACTGGATCGACAGTTTCGGGTACGTGTGGGATCTGTCCTGTCCGACACCTTTCGCCAGGAGAATGGGGTGCCACAGGGCTCAGTTTTGAGCGTCGCTCTCTTCGCCATCGCGATCAATCCAATAATGGATTGCCTCCCAGCTGATGTATCAGGCTCCCTTTTCGTGGACGATTTTACCATCTACTGCAGCGCGCAGTGTACACGTGTCCTGGAGCGCTGTCTTCAGCGTTCTCTTGACCGTCTTTACTCCTGGAGTGTCGCCAATGGCTTCCGTTTTTCTGCCGAGAAGACGGTCTGTATTAACTTCTGGCGCTACAAAGAGTTTCTCCCACCGTCCTTACGACTCGGTCCCGTTGCTCTCCCAATCGTGGAGACAATCAAATTTTTAGGCCTTACCTTTGACAGGAAACTTAGCTGGTCTCCACATGTGTCATATTTGGCCGCCCGTTGTACCCGTTCTTTAAATGTCCTCCGTGTTCTCCGTGGTATGTCGTGGGGAGCGGATCGAACCGTCCTACTTCGTCTATATCGGTCGATCGTCCGCTCCAAGCTGGATTATGGGAGCTTCGTATACTCCTCTGCACGGCCATCCATCTTACGCCGCCTCAACTCCATACAACATCGGGGTTTACGACTTGCGATCGGAGCATTTTATACCAGTCCCGTAGAGAGTCTTCATGCTGACGCTGGCGAATTGCCACTCACCTACCGGCGCGATATACTGCTTTGTCGGTATGCCTGTCGGCTACTGTCAATGCCCGACCATCCGTCTTATCGTTCCTTTTTTGACGACTCTCTTGCCCTTCAATACGGGTTGTATGTCTCTGCCTTGCTACCCCCTGGAGTTCGCTTTCGTCGCCTCCTTCAACACCTTCATTTTTCACTCCCTGCAACCTTTCGAGTGGGCGAGAGCCACACGCCACCTTGGCTCCAGGCTCAGGTCCGCGTTCACCTCGACCTCAGCTCGCTCCCAAAAGAGGTCACCCCCGGTTCGGTCTACCACTCCCGTTTTTTGGAACTTCGTTCGAAGTTCATCGACATGACTTTAATTTATACAGATGGCTCTAAGACCAATGACGGGGTCGGGTGTTCCTTTATTGTTGGGGCACAAAGTTTCCAATACCGGCTCCATGGCCATTGTTCGGTCTTCACAGCTGAGCTCTTTGCCCTCTACCAGGCTGTTCTTTACATCTGCCGCCACCGACATTCTGCTTATGTCATCTGCTCAGATTCCCTGAGCGCCATCCAGAGCCTCAGTGATCCGTACCCGGTTCACCCTTTCGTACACCGGATCCAACGCTCTCTTCAGCAGCTGGTGGACGTCGGTACGCCGGTTAGCTTTATGTGGGTTCCTGGCCATGTCGGTATCCCTGGGAACGAAGCTGCAGATGCCGCGGCCAAGGCTGCGGTCCTCCAGCCTCGGACAGCTTCTTGTTGTGTCCCTTCGTCCGATTTTAGCAGGGTCATTTGTCGGCGCGTTGTGTCGCTGTGGCATGCCGATTGGGCTGCACTTACCGACAACAAGCTTCGGGCCTTAAAACCTCTTCCCGTGGCTTGGACGTCCTCCTCACGCCCTTCTCGGCGGGAGGAGGTCGTTTTAGCAAGGTTACGAATTGGACACTGCCGGTTCAGCCATCGCCATCTGCTGACAGCTGCGCCGGCGCCGTTCTGCCCATGTGGGCACTTGCTGACGGTTAGACACATTTTAATGTCCTGTCCAGATCTTAACACACTGCGCCTCGATCTTAACCTGCCTAATACTTTAGATGCCATTTTAGCGGATGACCCACGAGCAGCTGCTCGTGTTCTTTGTTTTATCAATTTGACAAACCTCGCTAAGGACATGTGATGATGTTTTTTAGTCCTATGCCTGTCAGTCTGTCTTTTATTGTGTTTTCCCTTTTAGTTGTTGTTGTCAACTTGTGCCTCGCGGTGCATTCTTAGAGTAGTCAGGGCGCTAATGACCACTGAAGTTGTGTGCCCGAAAACCACAAAAAAAAAAAAAAAAAAAAAGTGTAAGTATGGAAATGGCCATACTTATAATCAATAACTTGAATTATATAGGTTTACATAGGAAGCTTAAATACTAAATGCAGTTAAATTGTGTGACTAAGAATACTTGGCAGATTCCTCAGCTGTATAAGCTACTGTGACATCAGAACTAAAATCTAAGTTTCAACTATGTGTTAATATAAATTGATTAGTGATGCTGTGTCACTGTCCATCAAAGTACAGAAAAAAAGAACTCAGTTGTGCAAAGTGAAAGTTCTTCAGTCTCAAAAACATAAATGAATGTAATGTAATGAGATAATGCCAAAATCCTGTCATCCATACAATTTTAGAGTGTTCAAATGGCACAACTGGTTGGCTGCCCAGAGACTTCAGTTCAACTACTGTCAAAACCTACCCAGACTTAGCAGTAACTGTTCATTAGCCCAGACTATGTGAGAAACAAACATATTACCAAAGACTATGAGGCACAGCAGCACGGCTTATTTATAACCTCAAGAAACCATACCATGCTAGTCATTTTCAAAACATCATGCAAAAGTAAATTAAAATAAGTGATTGAAAGTACATTGTTTTTATTGAAACTAAACAACTTGAAATACGTACCTTCCTATGCTGGTCACTTTGAAGCTTACCAATCATTCTTGGATAAATATTACATTTAATATCAGTGAAAACATGATAAACTGCCATCATCATGCAACTGTTAAAATAAGTAAATACAAATAAATATTTCTATACAAACAAGTTTGTCATATCAGATGAGATAATAATTTTTTTCCTCATACATTTTGCTTGAGGTTACTATGTAGCACATACCAATTGAAGTGGACGTCTCTTGATCACACTGCATAATAGTTAATTTGTCAAAAAATGCCTAAACACAAATTAACTAAGGATTATTGATTTGATTTTGGCAGGGAAGCTAAAACAGCTGTGGTCTAACAGGCCACTGCTTGCACCGAAACAGTTTGTGCGGTATTGCTCCCTGTATATCTAGTAAAGGCGACCAGTGACCTTACATAGTGCAAGGAGTCCCTTTACCACATCTTTGTTAGACACAATGTGCTGAAAATTCTATCTCATTGTCTCCAATGCCATGCATTCGAAGATTAGGTGTGATGCGGTTTCTTCACTCTCATCACAGATGGTACATTTAGGGTCTTCTTCCATTGTACCCAATGTATGTAGGTGTTTTTTGAAATTCCTGTGGCTGGTCATCAGTCCAACCTTGAGTTTAATCTCATTCCTGTTTGAGCCCAGGATTAGAGTTTCTTTTAAAACACTGCTTTGGCATCATTATCTTCCCATGTTTTTGCTTATAGACCTTGCTCCAGTATTCTGTGTGCTGTCTTCTAAGCCAATTCTGTAGTTCTAGTTTGATCATAGTCTTGGTGATTGTCAGGACAGGATCCGGTCCAACAAATGGAGTCTTTGCCCCCCATCCTTTCCAATCTGTCAGCTTGTTCATTGCCACCGATTCCCAAGTGGCTAGGGACCCACATTAGGTTTACCCTACTGCTTCCCCGTAGCTCCACTAGAACGCTGACATTTTGCAACCACCTTAGATCTTGGTGGAGGAGCTGCCAATGATTTCATGGTTGCCTGGCTGTCTGAATAGATGTAGATACTACGGTCCTTGTAGCACCTACGTACATTCTCCTCCACACAGGCCATGATTGCATTAATTGCAGCTTGGAATATCGAGGCCAGTTTTCCTAGAGAGATGATGTCCTCCAGGTTTGGGTGAACCCTGTACACCCTGGCCCCATTGCCTTGGTCTGATTTCCACCCACCAGTGAACCAGACAGTGTCCCCTGTATGTTGTCAAAATGTTTTTTCCCACTGCTCCTTGCTTCCAATTATTATATTATAAGGCTTGTTGAAGGTGTTGTGAGTTATTATATAGTCTACCGGCATTTCCCCAGCCATTCCTATATTTGCCTCACTCACTGTTTTAGTGTGTGTGTGTGTGTGTGTGTGTGTGTGTGTGTGTGTGTGTGTGTGTGTGTGTGTGTGTGTGTGTGTGCGCTTCTGTGTGTGTGTGTGTGTGTGTGTGTGCGCTTCTGTGTGTGTGTGTGTGTGTGTGTGCGTGCTTCTGTGTGTGTGTGTGTGTGCTTCTGTGTGTGTGTGTGTGTGTGTGTGTGTGTGTGTGTGTGTGTGTGCGCGCGCTTCTGTGTGTGTGTGTGTGTGTGCGCTTCTGTGTGTGTGTGTGTGTTTCTGTGTGTGTGTGTGTGTGTGTGTGTGCTTCTGTGTGTGTGTGTGTGCTTCTGTGTGTGTGTGTGTGTGTGTGTGTGTGTGTGTGTGTGTGTGTGCTTCTGTGTGTGTGTGTGTGTGTGTGTGTGCGCTTCTGTGTGTGTGTGTGTGCGCTTCTGTGTGTGTGTGTGTGTGTGCGCTTCTGTGTGTGTGTGTGTGTGCGCTTCTGTGTGTGTGTGTGTGTGTGCTTCTGTGTGTGTGTGTGTGTGCTTCTGTGTGTGTGTGTGTGTGCTTCTGTGTGTGTGTGTGCTTCTGTGTGTGTGTGTGCTTCTGTGTGTGTGTGTGCTTCTGTGTGTGTGTGTGTGCTTCTGTGTGTGTGTGTGCTTCTGTGTGTGTGTGTGCTTCTGTGTGTGTGTGTGTGTGTGTCTGTCTGTCTGGATATCCCAGTGAGATTCAGTTTTTACCAGTTTTGAGTCTGCTGCCTTCACATTAACCCAAATGTGTAGTGGAGGCATGTCCAGCATGGTTTCCATCCCAGTGGTTGGTGTGCAGCTAATTCTGCCGGGTATGGTTAAGCAGGCCAGTCTTTCCACCGTAGCAATCTCCTTAGCTGCAACCTGCTGTTCTACATTCTTCAAGCCCTGTAGGAGATCCTAACTCTAATCACCATGGTGTATAGCCAGTGCATACCCTCGGGGCTTAATCCCCAGTGTTTGCCACAAGCCCTTCTGGTACTCACTACAGAACCTTTCCCTTTGGAGCAGATGCTCCTAACGTGAGGGGTCCATGTTAGTTTCTCATCTAAGGTTATCCTAGGTATTTCACTATCCCCTTCACAGGTAGAGTTTGAATGGAAAGCTTTAGATTCCAACTTGAGTGTTGGATACACTTCTTCATGAATGCTACCACAACACTCTTCTTAGGATTAACCCTTAGATTCTGTTTAATGCACCAGTCTTCTACAATGTCAAGCACACCTTATGCCATATACCTAACTGTGTCAGTAAATTTACCAAGTATTACCCTGACCAGGTCATCTGTGTATCCTTGGCAAAGGCATTGTCTGGAATTTAGTTCCTCAATGATTTAATTCACCATTAGATTCCACAATAAGGGCTACAAAAATCCTCCTTGTGGACAAACTCTAGTGCTGTTAATTACCATCTTTTCATTCATTACAGTGGCCTCTACCCTCCTCCCACTAAGCATGGCACTAGTCGACCTACATGTAGTGGTCACTAGGTCATGCACTTCTGCTGCTCATATATGGAATCAAAGGTTATGTTACTAAAGGCCCCCGTGATGTTCAGGAAGATGCAGAGGGATGTTTTTTGAAAGCGAAGTGCTTTCTCCACCCTACCAGCAATTTGACAGCTGTCTCACACGATTTACCTGGTTCATATGTGTGTTTGTTTGAATGCAGAGGAGCCCTAGTTAGCCTCTTCTATCCAACATGTACATTAACCAGTTTTTCCAATGTTTTAAGAATGAAGGGCAGACTGATTTGTCTCATATCCTTGGCCTTGTTATGATCAATTCTCCCTGGCTTTGGAATAAAGACAACCTTCACTGCCCTCCAGGCATTGGGAATGACTCCTGCTGCTAGGCTAACCCTGAATAACCTGCACAAGACTCTTACAAGATTCTCTCCTGCTTGTTTCAAAAGAGCTGGAAAGATTCCATCAGGGCCAGGTGACTTGAACAGTAAGAATGTTCCCATCGCCCATTGAATTTTCCTGAAATTGATGCACTCCTTGACCGATTCTCAGTCCTCTCTTCAAGTGCCTGAGAACTATTGTCTTTCAGGGGTCCTGTTCTGGTCTAAGTTATCAGCCAGAGCATACTGAGGAAAGTAAGTTTTGCGGAGCAGTTAGTGTCTCATGTTCTGTCTTTGTGCATTCCCGACCCTCCTTCCTCAATGTACCTCCTGGATTAGTTGGTATTCTAGTGAGGATTCTGTGAAGCCTGGCTTGAGATAAGCTCCTCCCCATGGTGGTCACTTTAGAACCTTATGAAATAATCTAAGATAAATATTACATTAAATATCAGTGAAAACATGATAAACTACCATCATATGCAACTGTTATAATAAGTAAACACAAGGAAATATTTCTATACAAACAATTGTCATGTGAGGTGAGATCGTAATTTCATGCTCATTTACATGGTGCTTGAGGGTGCTATGTAGCAGATATGAAGTTCCAATTACAACAAATTGAACTAGACATATCTTGATCACACTGCATAATAGTTAATTTGTCCAAAAAGCATCTAACACACAGTCACTAAGGATAAAGGTAAGGGTGTAGTGTAAATTATGCTGTCTTTTGGTGTAGGGAATTGTGGAGTATATTTAGCTCTGGTCAAATTAACTGAGTAGTTTTAGTCAAATTTTAGATACCCTGGATCAAGTAGAGTTCCAGACAAACAATGCATTCACTGTACAGTTTGATTTGTTGTTTATGCTTGTGGCAGTTTTGGCTTACCAGTAGTACAATTTAGCATTATTGTAATTAGTGTTTATAAAAATCAATTAATGAAAAACTGCTAAAGTTGAGATGCACAGTTTGATATAGTACTGTTGAGTTCAATTTTAATGTTTCTCTGTGCCATATTTGTGAATAATATTTTATAGCTGGAAAGTGACAAATTAGCAGTTGGCTATGCATCTGATTTCTTGAGACATCAATCAGCAGAGTTAGAATATTTGATTTGTTGAATCTTTGTTTATTGCTGTCTCTCACTTATTTTGGCCGCATTCATCTTTTGTTTGTCAATGAGTTAATGATTATGTTTAAATGTGTGACAAAAATTCTACTTGCCATCATAGCAGTGACCTTGGAAAAGTCCTAAAATTCTTCAAAGATACTAGTGCAAAAGTTAGTTGTCGGCGTTTTCTCACAGGAAAGTATTCCCAATAGATAGCAGGTTATTGGCATTTCTCTTGGCTTGGGAGGAACATAGTTCACCAGAACAAATTTTTAAATGTATAGGTGTTCATGTTTCAATGTTAAGTCGAAAATGTTTGGTGTCAATCCTGTGCATTTGATGTTAGATTCACATTTCTATCTTACTTGTAGTATTTGAAAGTTTGAATGCATGACAAATTTTCAGTTACTTTTTGTTCAAATTAATTTCCAGCACTGCTTACAAAGACTTGATATCATATATTAGGGATTATAAAATTCATTTGAGTCAAAATTCGTGGTTGCCCAATAATGGCCATATATTCAATGCCGCAGGAAATCTATGTATGGTAGTGAAACATGGACAGTGGGAAAACCGGAACAGAAGAGAATCGAAGCATTTGAGATGTGGTGCTTATAGATGTATGTTGAAAATTAGGTTGGACTGATAAGGTAAGGAATGAAGAGGTTCTACGCAGAATCGGAGCGGAAAGGAATATGTGGAAAACACTGATAAGGAGAAGGGACAGGATGATAGGACATCTGCCAAGACGTGAGGGAATGACTTCCATGGTACTAGAGGGAGCTGTAGAGGGCAAAAACTGTAGAGGAAGACAGATTGGAATACGTCAAGCAAATAATTGAGGACGTAGGTTGCAAGTGCTACTCTGAGATGAAGAGGTTAGCACAGGAAAGGAATTCGTGGCAGGCCGCATCAACCAGCCAGTAGACTGATGACAAAAAAAAGGAAATCTATTGGATTCAATTAGCAGCAGTGCACCGATGCAAGAAACTTGAGTTACAGGGATTTACAAACTTGCTGACAGTGTCTCCCTCCTGCCCTGCAATCACAAACCCAGAATGCTGTCTAGCCTGTGATGCATAATTGAAGTCTACAGTGCCAGTGAACTTGAACTGAAAGTGATTTGTGTTATTGGTAACAAAAGAATATTTTCTTTTGTAGCTAGTTCCACAATGGAAAAAATAATGTATTCATATGATGTGGACTATAAATAGAAAGTATTAGCATATGCAGAAGAATGTGGAAACACAGCAGCTGAGGAGCATTTCATTCCTCCACCAACAGAGAAAAAACAATTCGCTATTGGTGTGCTAGTAAAGAAGAACTGCAGAACACGAAGGCCAAATGTGAGAAAAGAGGACTGAATACAAAATCGTCAAAACTAGATGATAATATATTGAAATGGATTGAAGCACACCATCTAAATGGTACTGGATTTGCTACAAAAATGACTCAAATATATGCTTGTAAGCTAGTGCTACAGTGGAGCTTAACCAATATTAAGGGTGAAAATGTTTGGTGCTACAGGTTTATGAAGTATCATGGACTTTGCGTGCGAACCAAGACCAAAACGTCATATAAAATGCCATAAGAGTGTGAAGAGAGAGTATTATCAGTCCATCACGGGTTCGATTCCTGGCTGGGTCGGAAATTTTCTCTGCTCAGGGACTGGGTGTCGTGTTGTCCTAATCATCATTTCATCCTCATCAACACGCAAGTTGCCAAAGTGGTGTCAAATCGAAAGACGTGCACCAGACGAGCAGTCCACCCGACGGGAGACCCTCGTCACACGACGTTTCATTTTTTATCACACTATTATACAACATTGAAAGAAAATCATTGTGGAACTAAGCTAAATAGTGAATATGATGGACTTGATGTGCCAAGTAACAAAATTGTTGCCATGAAAGGTGCTAAAACAGTAACCATAAAAACAAGTGAACATTAGAAATGCAGTACACTATTGTTCTTTCATGTTGTGTTGAAGGTACTGAACTAAATCCAGTGATCATTTTCAAGTTTTATCCAATGTCAGAACCTTCTGAAATACTCCCAGGTGTTTACATACATGACAAGGGTTGGATGGATGAGGCTGGTACAAAATTATGGATTAACGGTGTGTTGGAGTGAAGGGAAGGCACTTCATTGAAGAAGAGTTCTCTTCTTGTGCTAGATCACTTGAGTAGTCATTTGTAAAATTCTGTGAAAGAGAAATTGAGACAGTTAAATACAAATCTTGCTGTTATTGCTGGAGGACTTACTTCACAATTGCAACTTCTTGATGTTGATACTACACTGAAGAGCCAAAGAAGCTAGTATACCTGTGTAATATCATGTAGGACCCCAGTAAGCATGCAGAAGTGCCACAACATGACATGCCATGGACTCAACTAATGTCTGAAGTAGTGCTGGAGGGGGAGGGAGGGAGGGGGAATTGACACCATGAATCTTGCAGGGCTGACCATAAATCCAAGAGTACAAGGTAGTGGAGATCTTTTCTGAACAGCACATTGCAAGGCACCCCAGATACGCTGAATAATGTTAATGTTGGGGGAATTAGGAGGCTAGCAGAAGTGATTCTCAGAAGTGTTCGTGGAGCCACTCTGTAGCAGTTGTGGATGTGTGGGTTGTCGCATTGTCCTGCTGGAATTGCCCAATTCTGTTGGAATGCACAATGGACATGAATGGATGCAGCTGATCACAGGACGCTTATGTACATATCACTTGTCAGTCATATCTAGATGTATCAGGGGTCCCATACAATTACGGCACACACCCCACACAACCACTACAGATTCAACACCAGGTTGAACAGTACCCTGCTGACAAGCAGGGTCCATGGATTCACGAAGCTGTCTCCATACCTATACACTTCCATCCACTCAATACAATTTGAAATTAGATTTGTCTGACCAGTCAACATGTTTCCAGTCATCAACAGTCCATTGTCGGTATTGACAGTTGCAGGTGAGGTGTAATACTTTGTGTTGTGCAGTCATCAAAGGTGCACAAGTGGACCTTTGGCTCCAAAAGCCCATATCAGTGATGTTTTGTTGAATGGTTTGCATGCTAATAGTTTTTGATGGCCCAGCATTGAAACCTACAGAAATTTGCAGGATTGCACTTCTGTGACATTGAATGATTCTCTTCAGTTGTTGTTGGCCCCATTCTTGCAGTATCTTTTTCCGACCACAGCGATGTAAGAAATTTTTTGTTTTACTGGATTACTGATATTCACTGTACACTTTTGAAATCGTCACATGAGAAGATCCCTACTTCATTGCTACCTCAGAAATTCTATGCCTCATCGCTCATGCTCTGGCTGTAACACATTCAGACTTAATTAAATCTTAATTACCTGCCGTTGTAGCAGCAGAAACAGGTGGTTGAGACCCTTGTCGTATATAGGTATTGCGGACTGCAGTGTCACATTCTCTTTGTTTACATGTCTCTGTCTTTGAATACGATGGCTTAGACCAGTTTCAGTGCCACTTCAGTGTATTTAAGGTGTATATGGAAGAGGATTGGAACAAATGGATGATGGATTAAGCTCAACATGAAATCATGACAAAGGGGGTCTTATAATGATCTACAAACAAATAAGTGTTTCAGTCAATAAAGCTCTTGTGATCTAGGGTGAGAGAAAATATCACAGTTAAATCTTTCATGAAGGATGGCATAAGTAATGCTCTCAGTAGTAGTGAAGACCATCTTACATATAAAGAGGACAATGATGTGGAGAAAAGAGGAAGTCCAGATATTGAATTTCAGTGATTTTAAAGGTCGTTTTGGTTTTATAAACTGAGAAATTTGTAGGCTGACTTTGCAATTTGTTGATAAGAGTGGTAAAAATGTACTTTTCTTAAAAATTGCTTGAAAATTAAAGTGCACTTTAGTCTGTAAAATATGGTAGTTATTTTATTTGAATGCATTTTGATTTGATCTGATGAGCTCACATAAAACAATGTACTCAAGGATTGTTGCTGCTGTCCAGAGAGTCATCAGATTGTGTATAGTGATCTGCAGAACAAAACTATTTGTACTCTGCCACTGTTGTTTACTATTTGCTCATTTCATCTCACCATGGGTCTAAATACAGTTCTACTACAGTAACACTTAATGTTTTATAGAAAGCATTAGTTTCACTTACATAAACATAAGTGTATAATAGAAAAAACTGCCATGAGTAATTGAAAAATATGAAATTATAATCTATTAAGTACAAGTCTACATATTGTTTAAATAAGGTTACGTTACATCAAGAGAGATGTAATTCTTTTGACTGAAAAGTAATTTGTAGGTCTCACTGTATAAGAATAAAACTATTTTGGGATCTGAAGAACAAATAACTATTTGGTGCATACACATGGTCTTTGATCACAGCTGCACATCAATTTGGCATTGAATCCACAAGCTTTTGTAATTCGTCAATTGGGAGTTCTGACCATAGGTTCAATAAGATACCAGCAAACTGATTCTTGTTCTTCTATCATGAACACATCAATTCAGTGCATATCAGAGGCATTCAGCTGGATTTAGATCCAGGCTTTGGCTTATGCACCCAAAAAGTTTGTTTTTGGTCTGAAAAGAATTGTTTTGAAAATAGGCAGAGGTGTGTTTAGAATCATTGACCTACTGAAGTATCCAATTATTTGACATATTCTTTCTTCTACATGGAATCATACTATTTTCTAAAATGTGACTGTACTGGAAACATCCCCACGTTAGACCTGTCTTTGGCATTCTAAGTTCGAGTTTTCCCTCCAAACTCTATCCTGTCCCTAATTTTTGAATTTGAGTGGGTTTATGTCATTTATCAGGTAGATCACTTGTTATTATGTGACTTTTTACAGTAGACTTGTCAGCATAGTTCATGATGTTGCTTGAGATCATGCCTAAAATGGTGCTGTTTCTTGTGGTGCAGCAGCTGATTGCTTACAAATATTTCTGTCCTTCTTCCTCGCTCTTCTTCAAGCATGACCTGACCTTGGTTCATTGATTATTTCCTGTTCTTGCCATTGACTGTGCACACTTGTTAGTGGTTGTGATATGCCATATTGTATAGCAGTACTAGACTGCTACCTCCCAGTCTTCAAGACAAGCAAAACAGCTTGTCTCAAATCAAGCAAGTGTTCTGTTTTGGTATGCTTCTAATTCTCTACAAGTAAACAATCACTTAGTGAATGTGTGAGAAATAGTAGTTAATGAATACCATACCATCAAGGCAAGTTATGTAATTTTCAGCTAAAGGAATATATACTTACATTGTTATTGTATCATCTTGTTCGTTCACTAGATACGAAACCACAGCAGCGTGAAGCTCTTTATGGAGTGACACTTCCATGTGTTTTTCTTTTGTGACTGCTTGCAAGCAGTACTGACAGCATAACAATGAAACTCAAAAATATTTATGAGCACTGCTGTAGCTTAACAAAATACTCCGCATACTGTTGTCAGCATATTTGCAGAGACTCTTTGACCTCCTTGCTATAATTTGTTTGCAATACATACACCATCACTATGCTTTCCTGGTAAGGTATTGCAAGAGTGGAACAAAAATAATATTTTTTTGTCCTGCTCCAATACAGGCCAGCTAAGGTTTTACATTTCTTTATGCTACTACTTCATCTGTACACTTCTTTCTTTCTTTCTTTCTTTCTTTTCTTTCTTTCCACACACCTGATGTCCAGTTACTATCTTGTCTTCTTGGAACTATTTTGCTACGGAGAATTTATCAACTCAATTCTGTTTCTGTATTTGGTTTGATTCAATTTCTTGCTTATTTATACAAGTTCCTTATAGTTCTTTGTGCACTTCTGTAAGCCAATGAGTTATTTTTTTATGTTTTTAGTACTGCTGCACAGTTTTTCTTTTCAGTATGCTAAGACTCATTAGCCTTCTTTGCCAAATTTTGTCTCCAGTTATTTTCCTACATATTTGTCTATACTTCTGTATTGCTTATGAATTTAAATGTTTTTGCTGGTGTTCTGTTTCCAAATATCTTTTCTTTTATGGTAATTTTCACTATCTTTTGTTGATTCTAAAATTAGTATTTGTGAAACAGATGTGTATTCTGGCCAAATGACTGCCTTGCAAGTCGGAGTTTTGGCTACATGACTTCTTCTAGATTCTTAAATCTGTCTTCCCCTGTTACTCCCATACTTTGTATTTGATTGGGATGTTGCAGTCCTGTTAGCCATTACTGCTTCACCGCTTCTTATCAGAGGAGATGAGTAGTAATGATTTTCCTACTGTTTCTCTTCCTATCTGTTTTGTGCTTTCTCTACACTGTCAGTATTGCTAAGTTATCTACAAAATTTGAACAGACAATTTTGACATTATCCATTTTCTAAGTAGTATTCGACTTCTGGTATTAGATTCTGACAACTGCTTCATCTGTTCAGTGTTCACTTGTTAAAGTATGGTCTGAAAGAAGAATGGTGTTAGTCCATTGCCTTAGCTAAAGTCTGTTCATATCTCAAATGAGACTGAAGTTCTTTTAATAGGACTCGTGTTGTCCTCTGTATTTCAGATTCTTTAAGAATATTGAATAAAAGCAGTCCTGCTTCTAAAATTTTACAAATGTATTCCAATAGTATTCTGCTCCTTTAGTCTTATCACTTTGCCCTTCATAGGACCTTGCTGTCCTAAGCTATCTCTGATATATCTTGCATTTTAGAATTTCTGCTTTTGCTTCCTACTTGAATTTTCATGGAATTTCTTTGAATCTTCTGTGAACATAGTTATCAGTTATTCTAGGCCGGGAATCTTACTTTTATTATTCAGTGGTAATGGTCAATGTCAACAGGTCTGACTCTGAAATTAATCATATTTTTGGAATTGTGCTTTGCTATTGGCACATAAGCTATCTGATATTCCCAAATCATGTTATTGTTGACTTCATATCTTTTTGGTGGTGTATGTGGGGGTGGGGGGTGTTCGCTGCTAACAATTTTGCTAAATGTCATTTTTATCATTTTTCCTTTTTTATTACATCCACAGTGAGGCAGACGTTTATAAATGAAAAAATTTCTCCCTGGACTGTTACAGAATGTATTTATTCAAAATTGTTAATTTGGCAGTTGTACAATTCTCAAGTAATAGCTCAGTGTGACATAGGAATGCTTTGTAATTCAGTTTGAGAACACTTTCTTTGTGTCAACCATGTTTACAAATTCCATATTCATTATAAGACAAGTGTCTTTGTCATCTGTATTCCTATACAATAGTAGTACTTCATGTAATAATTTCCATCAAAGTCATGTCATACTGCACATCTTGATTTCCACTCCCCATGCGCCAGATGTTACATTTAATGGCTTTGACTTGGTTCATAGTAAGCTCTCACTTGAGAATGGCATAAGTCGTAATTCCAGTTGTGAATAAATACGTTTAATAGCAGTTTAGGCAGAAAATGTTCTCACCTCCATTCTGTACCAGTTTGAGGATAAATTTAATAAAATTGATGATTGTGTACCTCTCATTTACATATTAAATTATTGCAGAGAGAGTCTTTCTGGAGGTAATGGAAAAATTTGGTACCAATTGCAACATAGATTTGCCATTTATGAATACAGTCCTGGACTAGTTTCATGAATTTTTTCGCTGTGTTCTCTGCAAAGAATCTACAGTTCTCTGAACGTGGTATTTCTTCATCTGTGAATGTACTACTTTGTTGTGCCAACTTTAACTTGTCCATTTACAATGCCTGAAAGTATTTAGAGCTTGCCAATATTTATTAATGTTTCTATATTTAATCGTCAAAGCCTGTATGTAGTTTTGGATGTGAACTTAAGGTTGGGTTTAGAAGTCACTCCTCACCTCTAAAAGTTGGTCTGGGCTGCCCAGACCACAAAGGATCAAATGTGTCACTTCTGATGATCGATTAAACTGTCAGTGAATGGCAGTTTTCGTAATACGAAAAAGTAAACGAAAATTTCACCCAAGGTGCAAGTGCATGGCAGATTAAAGATTTTTTGGTCACTTTTCTTTGTGAAGTGTTGGAGGAAGTATGATTACAACTCAATTACTGGCTTGTATTGTTATATACAGTACTGAAGACAAAGGGAGAAAATGAAGAGTGAATTCTTACTACCATTCTGTTTCAGTAACTGCAACACTTTATCATGCTCCTCTAATGATATTTTCAAGCCTCACTTACAGCATTTTGTGGACCAATCACATGTTGGTGGGTGTTAGTATAATGGTATTTATTTACTGTCTCATCATTTGTAAATCACTTTACATTTCTTGAAATGTTTCAGGTGGAAACCTCAACAAGATACACATATGATAGTGCAAGGTAAGTTTTCATAATTCATTGCAGAACTTTTTGAGTAATATGAATTTTTATTTATTTATTGTAATAGTACTTCAGATATAAAATGCACTACTGTAATTATTCAGTATTACTGATAAGCAACAACATTACAAGGCAGTATGGTCAGTAATGCTATTCTCTGCAACAACCATTATGTCACTGTTCCTAAATATGTAGAACGAATGTCTAATATCCATACAGGAAAACAAAAGTTCAGGTGGAATGTCAGCACCTGTATTGGGCTGAATGTGGAATGTTGCATGAAAATCACTGAAATTCAATAGATTCATCTTGATGAGCACAAGCTAATATACTGCAATCGAAAAGTAAGAAGGAAGGGTGAGTGGGTATATATCCAAAAATTGGAGCTGATTCCTGGCCTTCCCGATTAGTGAATATAGTGTTGAACAGCTCTTTCAATGCTGTGCCACACTGGTGCTCAGGAAGCACACAAGCTCATAGTGGTGACAGTGTACAGGCCACCATCAAGAAGAATCTTATGTATCTGGTGCCACTTTCAGTAAGGTTGTGAAGACTTAACTAGTGAATCCTCATTCTCTTTGTTTCTCCTTCATCCCGGTGTGTTCCTGAAGGCTGGCCCATTCATGACACACATTACAGGTGACAAGGTAATGCATAATTCCCAGCTCCTGGTCAACAGGTAGGGTTCGCACATACACTCTGAAACAGTCCATGCCTAGAGAGGGGTAACTGCCTAAGCTGTTACCTTCCCAAATCCCAGTTGGTCCCTCTCTCAGGAGTTTGGGAGGTGTGACCTGAGGTGTGAACAGTCATTTACGGTGGGTGAATCCCCCCTCTGAGTGTGCCCCCCAGTTGGAAGGAGCGTGCCATTGTAGATGTTGGCAATCATGGTGATATTTTCTTTTCTTTTTTTGCAGTGGCTCACCATCTTAGTGCGTGTCTACTAAACATAAACAGAATGATGCTAAAGATTTGAAGACCCTCCTAACCGCACCTCGGTTCCTCACGGTATCATGTACTGCAGGTCGTCCGTCCTTTGCTACAGTTAATGTGTGCATTATTCTGAAAGGTGGTGTTGCAGTTGCAGGCCCTGTGAAATGCAACTTTGCTTCTGTAGATGTATTGTGATTCTCAAGCTCAACTGCTTACAGCATCACATATCCAGAGCTATCCTGTTCGTGTGGAGAACCATCTTACACTGAACTCTTCACATGGTGTTCTTTACATTCTGATGCTTGATGGCCTCACCGAGGGAGAAGTCCACAGTCATATCTCTCATCATGGCATCACTGCAGCCCATTGAGTAATGAAAAAGATGGATGCAAACTTAATGCCCACATACATTCTTTTTCTACAGTTTGCTCGAGTATTGTTTGCCTCAAAGATTAAGGCAGGCTATGAAGTCATCACGGTCCAACCTTACATTCCAAACCAGACGAGTTCCTACAAGTGTCAACATTATAATAAAACACGTATCCTGTCGAAACATGGCCAAATGTGTTACTCTTGGCAAAGATGCTCACGAGGGTAGTAATTTCCTCCTCCTCTCTGCTGTATCAATTGTAATCCCATGAATTTCCCATGTGTCTTAACGAGTGAGCCATATAAGAGATCTGAGTGAATGAGATCAAACTCCACTTTGTCACTCACACTTGTTAGCTAGTCAAAATCTGTGAATTTTATGATTCGCATTTACAGTACCGTTTTTGCTATGCTATGCATAATGGAGGATTTGCCCACCCAGACTTGCGACCACAATTTCAGTATTGCAGTAGTGAAGTCACCCAGGTCACAGTAGCATCCCCATCTCCTCCCACAGCTGCGCAACAAGCCATCTGATCTTTGCCCTGGTGATAAAATAACCTGTTCCACAACTGTCAATCTGAAAGGACAAAAGCAATACTCCCACAAAGACTTTGTACAGCTAAAAAACATTTATCTGGCAACTAGAAAGTTCTAAGAAATCATACAAAAACATCCAGTCTTCACCTTCCTTGACTAAGAGATCCTCTTCAGTGGTGTTGGCACATATACCCTCACCTGCCTGACCTCCATTTTGCTGGTGCCCGCTGCCTACCAGTTTTCTGCCATGGAATTCACAGGATGGCTCAGGGAGAATGCCAGTATGTTTGTAGATCTCGTGGAACAGGATTCTCCAGCCTCTGCCCCTGTAGCAGTGAATTTTTGAAGATGGGCACTCAGCAGATACCAAGGTGACTAACCTTCATTTGTTCCCTCCTCCCCAATCCTCATTATGACTTCTCCAATGGAACATTTGTGGCATTAGATTGAGCCAAAAGGGATTATAGCTGTTCTTGGAATTGCAGTGTCTGCTTTTTTCTGCTTCCAAGAATAAAAATTGTCCTCACAACCCCTTTGACCTGTCATGTTTCTTCTGGTCCACTTTCACCTTTCCCCCACAGACAGCATTCCACCTCATGGGGGAGCAATGTTGGTCATCGATCTCATCGAACACTTGACTGCTAGCTATGGCAGTCTGCACTTTTGTTCCCCATTTCCCCATTTCACCTTTTCTCTTTTGTAACATCTACACTCCTCCGTGATTTGGTGTTACCAAGTTGGACTTGGTCCAGCTCATTGGTCAGCTCCCTCACTCCTTTTTACTGCTTGGTTAGTTTAATGCCCACCATCTGCTTTGGGGCTCTAGGAGAACCTGTCAAAGAGGTTTCGTCTTAGCTGACGTCCTGAATCCTCTCTCATACCAGTGAAACAGCCATGTTCCTTTCAGATTCCATGCACATTTATTACCATTTAGACCTCTTGTTCTGCACTGTCCAGCTTGCCCGTCATCTCGAATGGCCCATTCCCTCTGACACATACTCAAATGATCACTTTGTGTGCTGTCTATTCAGACTCTCACCCCACCTGAGTGCAAAGCCAATTAGCAGCTTTCTAAGGCCAACTGGAGGCTTTACTCATCCCCCTTTACACAGCTGTGATGACCAGGTAAAGTATCTTCCAAAACTTATCCTTACTGCTGCAGAATGGTCCATGCCATGTACTTCAAGTTGACTTTAGCATGTCCTGGTCCCTGGTAGACTGAGGCATGCAGCAACGTGTTTCACTGGAGCACGTCCTGTGATGGTGAGTTATATTCATTATGAAGAGAGGTGTGTGCAGTGTTGTCACATGTTTTGGGATACTAAAAAACCTACCTGGATGTTGTTTATTAGGTATTTTAAGTTTCGCTCCATCTTCTGTTGTGTGGAGAAACATTCATTGGCTCTCTGGGGCCAAACTTGATTCCCAAATTCCTGGTATGACCATGATGTCAACTCCCATGATATCTCCAACACCTCGGACAGCTATTTTAGAGAGATTTCAAGCCCCACCAACTATAACGGTGCCTTCCTCCCATGTGTAGAGGACAAGGGAGTTATTGTTAGGAAATACGGTGCGAAATTTTGATTTAGTGTGTTTCAGTGCGCGATGCACCAGCCTCACGGCAAACAATGGATGAAGGCTGGCCAATGCGTTATGCAGGTGACGCAGTTTTGAAATGAGTGTTGGTATGTGTGTACGTGTGCAGCAGCCATCAGAACGCAGTATTATCAGAATCTTGCAGGTGTGGGCTGCGTGTGGCACGGTTGCGTTAGCCAACTCATCGAGAACCTTCTAATAAACATGCCGCTGTGTAACTGGCGAATTCAGCAGCGGCCTGCACTATTTAAGGGCATCAGAGGTGGGCGCTGGCATTCGGTTCGACCGATTGGGCATTCGGTCGCTGTCGCTAGCCGCCGCGTCTGCAGTGGGGTGAGCTGGGTTGGGCCTCATGCCGCTGACCTCCTACCGCCTACACAGCTGCTGACAGTGTGGCATCGCGTTCCCCGGACTGCGTGCATCAGCATGTCTCTACCACGACACGAGTGGTGGAGCTGAGCTACCAGAAAATGTATTGCAAGAACCAACAATAAATAGGAAGATTGCTAAAAACAGCCACCTTCTTCTACCCAGCCATGCCCTACAACCCTGACCACATCACCCGCTCCGATCGTCCTATTACAAGTGGTGTTAGTCGGGCAACCTGTGCATCACACACTCCTGTTAGAATTGGTGACACTAGTGGTCTTCTCCTTGGATTTTGAGGAAATTGTGGCTGGTAATCGACGAGGATATGTGGCACCTGAGAAGGGCAACAATGGATCAGCAACTCCTGCAACATGGTAAGTGCCAGTTTTTCGTTTGGTGGTTTGTCTGAACCTGTGGCATAGTCAGTCTTCCCTTCCTGTTCTTCTTTCTGGGCTTACTGTAGTCTGCATTCGATAGCTGGTAGTGACGGAGCAGTCTGTCAGCCGAGATGGCTATTCAGCAGCTAATGGAGCGAATGCCGGAATTAGAGATAGAGCTTGTTCGGTCTAAAGAAGTGAGCAAAGAACGGTTTCCTGTTAATGCAATAATTCTTGACACTTACGCTGCGTCTTTGGTCACCCCTTTCTCGGGAAAAGCTGGGGAGAATGTTACGATTTTTTTTTTGAGAACCTCAGGACGGCTGCTAAATTGGGAAATTTTGGGGTGCAGAAACACTCATGCATGTGGCTAAGTTGAAAGTAACTGGGATGCCAGAGCATACGTTACATGCCATGAAGAATTAAGGGATTGAAGTATTCAAAAAAGGGTTGCTGGAAAAATATCGGAGGAAAAATACGTCTAGATATTATCGGGAACAATTGTATCAAAGGAATGGGGAATCAATAGAAGCTTTTGTACATCGAATTCGAAAAATTAATGTTAAAACCTGTGAGCTAACGCATTCCGATAGGGTTAATGAAGCCATTCAGCAGGAAGCTGAGCAGAGGGCACTAGACGCATTTTTGTGGGGAATACAACCCGAAACCTCCCGCAAGATTAGGATGGAGCTCCCTAAGACTCTCAATGAGGCAGTCGGAATTGCTGTGGCTTTAGAGGAAGTTGAAGCAGTATCAAACACGCGAGCCAGGAAAGCAGTATTTAATGCAGAAATAAAATGTTTCAGATGTGGTTGGATGGGACACATTAGACACGATTGCAAGGAAGTGCAGTGCAGGAAATGCAGACGTTGGGGTCATCGGGAGCGTAATTGCAATGGGTCCTGGCAGAAACATGATAGGAAACCGCAAGGTGGGCCTCACCTCCCTCAGTTAAATGGGGTAGGGGGTGGTGTGTCCACTGTGCAACACCCCCGGTAGGGATTAATGCTAGTGCAGAATCAGTGGCAGATTCTTTTCTGACCGGCATGGTGAGGGGCAGACAGTGCAAATTTTTATTGGATACCGGGTCTCAGGTATCTGTGGCGAGTAGACGTGTACTCAGTAAAGTATAATTAAAACCACCATGCTGGGCGTTAAGTGGAGTGGGTGGGGGACAGGTGGAGTCACTCGGATCAGTGATGTTAAACTTCAGAGTGGAAATGAGGAACTTCCAGGTGAAGGTAAAAGTTCTTCCAGTTGTTGGCAGCAGCTATGATGTCATACTGGGATTGGATTTCCTGGTTGTGCATCATGCAAAAGTTAACCCACAGCGTACAGTAGAACTGGACAGAATACAATTTCACCTAGGTTCTGTGGCCGAAAAACCATTACTGTCGCCAGGAACTGCCCAGACATCGGGTGGGCCACCTAAACTGCGTACAAGGTCCCTTAGGGTTAACTCGTGCGATACTATACTGAAGGGTGCAGGGAAAATAATCTGGGCAGACGTTGGAGCTAGCGTGTCTGTTAATTCGTTGTGTGTCGTTGAACCCTTGTCTGAGAATGAGCTGTTGGATAAAATGAAGTGTTTTACGTGCTGTAGCATGTCCTACATGCGGGAGATAAAAGGAAAAAAGGTTGTGCCTGTCAGTATTAATAATTTTGGCCTTGATGAGGTGCAATTAGCACGGGGTACTGCAATAGCGAATGTGGAGATAATAGGGGAAGATGCCGGGAGAGTCTGTCAGCTGGCCCGCACTGAGGGGTAAAGTAGCACACTTAAAAGGTCAAGACAGAGAAGTCGTGGAAAACCTTTTGATGAAGCATAAACAGTTATTTAATTATAATGGTCCACTGCCCGCCACACCGTTAGTTCAGCATTACATCCCCACTGGGAATGAAGCACCGGTTCATAAACTTCCATATCGTGTTCCAAAAGCGTACAGCCTGTCATGGAAGAATTTATTAATACAGCTTAGGGATGGGATAATAGAAACCAGTAGTAGTCCCTGGTCCGCTCGTGTCATAAGAGTGGGTAAAAAATCCACCTGATGGGGGCAAGGCATATCGTTTTTGTTGTGATTATCGTTCCCTGAATCAAAAAACTATCGGATGCATACCCAATGCCTAATATCACTGACACTCCGGATAATTTGGGTCAATGTCGGTACTTCACGACCTTGGATCTTTGAAGCGCGTACCACCCCCCTGCGGGTCCGGGGTAAGAATAGGCCCGAGGTATTCCTGCCTGTCGTAAGAGGCGACTAAAAGGAGTTTCAACCGTTTCGGCCTTCCATGTTATGGTCCCCCTTGGGGTTTGACCTCCATTTTTCAAAATTCTACAGAAGTACGAGCCTTTTGGGGAAGGACACCTTACGTGGTGTACCACTGGTCCTAAGTGCACTAAGACCTTGGCACTCAGCATTGTACTGGCGTTGTAACCATACCCACTATTCCTCAAATTGGGCCTAAACGCCTGATGGGTTATCCAAGCTACGCCCATAGTGCGTCTCCATCTGCACCAGCGATCATGATGGACTTTCCATGGCACCAGAAATCCAGCACGGTAGCCAGCCCTTTGTGGTGGGGTCGTCATGTACCCTCTGGGTTGTAGCCCCCTGACAACACAGGGATCGTACTGCCGATACCTGAGCTGCACCCTCCCCACGTCGGCCAAGGAGTAGATGCCCGTCTCCTTTGGGCATCAGGACTCCCAGCAATGGTCATCCTGCCAGGCGGCCCTTGCTGCGGCTGGGTGGCGCCGATGGGGAGATCCCCTGGTCGGAGTGGGTGGTATCGGGGCGGACGTTTCACAGATGAAACGTCAACACGTATCAGGTCGCTCTGCGGCCGAGTCTTTCAAAAGGAAAGGTACTGTTTCTAGTTCTGGTTCTCCTGCACTTTCCCCCTTGGCCGGTCCCTGGGAGGAGGGACAGGCCCGCCGGCTTGGGGCGAAGTACTTCCCCTGCTATTTGGTCTGTTCTCGAACCGATGGGGGGACGTTCGCCACCTCCAAGCCAATGTTCTTTGTTCAGCACATTGAGGACATCTTCGGGGAAATCGAGGCTCTCAGCAAGATGCGTTCAGGGTCCGTTCTTATCAAGATCACCTCCGCCACACAGTCAGCGGCGCTCCAGGCGTGCGACCGCCTAGGGGACATCCCAGTATCCATTGTCCCACATCTGGCACTAAATCGGACGCAGGGGGTTATTTTTCATCGTGACCTCCTGCTACAATCTGATGAGGAGCTCAGGGCCAACCTGGAGTGCCGAGGCGTGCATTTCGTCCGGCGAGTCCAGCGCGGCCCCAAAGACCGTCGCATCGACACCGGGGCCTTTATCCTCGCCTTCGAGGGGATGTTCTCCCGAAGAAGGTAAAGGTGATATGCTACCGGTGCGACGTGCGACCTTACGCCTCCTATGCGCTGTTTCCGGTGTTTGCCCTTTGGGCACATGTCGTCACGGTGTGAGGCTGAGCCACTTTGTGGCGATTGTGGACGTCCTCTTCGTGAGGAACATACATGCATCTCGGTGCATTAATTGTCCTGGCGTCCACTCGCGTAGATCCTCAGCCTGCCCCGCATATCAGAAGGAGAAGAAGATACAAGAAATCAAAACTTTGGATCGGCTCTCTTATTCTGAGGCCAGGAAGAAGTATGACCGCCTCCATCCCGTGCCATTGACCACTTCGTTTGCCTCAGTTGTGTCCACTCCTTCCGCGGTATCCTCACCCCTATCCTGTCCCCCTTCCGCCTCCTCCGCCCATCAGGGGGCTCTGCCTCCGCCTCCCGAATCCGTCCCTTCCAAATCCCTCCCTTCCAAATACTCCTCCCCTGTGGCCCCTGCCTCCTCCTCCTCTCCCCCCACCACCTGAGAAGCAATCCTCTTCTCAGGCGTCCATCGGGGAAACGTTCTGGACCCCAGCTTCCGAGGTCCGGCGTTCCAAAACAAACCCCGCGCGTGAGGACCTTCATCGGATCCAGCCCACCATCCCTGTGCCTCCTCAGCCTTCCAAGAAGGCCTCCAAGAAGAAGTCTCTATCCCCCTCTCCACCCCGGCGCGTTTCGTCTGACGCTCCATCCGTGAGTCGCTGCTCCCGGCCGTCCTCAGTTTCGCTGGGACGCTCTGCTGCCAGGCGCTCAGCTGCCCTCTCATCGGCAAATGATGCTGCCCCTCCTACACAACCAGGGACAGTGGCCGCAGCTGGCGACGACTCGATGGAACCGGATCTGCCTCCCGCCGGTTGTAGCGTTGTTCCCTTACAACCTGGCCCTCCGCGGCCGTCGAGGTGACCAGCGCTTCCCCAGTCTCGTTCCCCCAACTTTTTGACTAGCGATGGCCTTGTTACATTGGAACATAAGAGGTATTCGATCTAATCGGGAGGAATTACAACTGCTCCTCCGCCTGCACTGTCCGCTCGTCCTTGGTCTCCAGGAAACCAAGTTGCGCCCGACTGACCGTATTGCCTTTACCCACTATACCTCGGAGCGGTATGACCTCACCCCTGTGGAAGGTATCCCAGCTCATGGTGGGGTCATGTTGCTCGTTCGGGACGATGTCTGTTACCATCCCATCCCATTGACCACCCCACTCCAAGCAATAGCTGTCCATGTTACTCTTTCTGCTTTTACTTTTTCAGTTTGTACCATCTACACTCTGTCATCTGCTGTTAGTCGGGCTGACATGAAGCACCTGATTGTTCAGCTTCCCCAGCCGTTTTTATTGTTTGGCGACTTCAATGCCCATCATCCCCTTCGGGGCTCTCCTGCATCCTGTCCAAGAGGCTCACTCTTGGCGGATATCTTCAACCATCTCAATCTTGTCTGCCTCAATACCGGCGCCCCGACTTTCCTCTCGGACTCTACTCATACCTACTCCCACTTGGACCTCTCGATGTGTTCTACCACTCTTGCCCGTCGGTTCGAGTGGTATGTCCTTTCTGACACCTATTCGAGCGACCACTTCCCCTGTGTCGTTCGTCTCCTGCACCACACCCCATCCCCACGTCCTTCAAGCTGGAACATACTGCAAGCTGACGGGGCACTTTACTCCTCCCTGGCGACCTTTCCGGACCACGATTTTCTCAGTTGTGACAGTCAGGTCGAATACCTCACGGCTGTTATCATCAATGCTGCTGAACGTTCCATTCCTCGTACTACCTCTTCTTCACGTCGCGTTTCCGTCCCCTGGTGGAACGAGGCTTGTAGGGACGCTATCCGTGCTCGACGACGTGCTTTACGCATCTTTTGCCGCCATCCTACGTTGGCGAATTGTATTGAATACAAACGACTCCGAGCGCAATGCCGTAGAGTCATCAAAGACAGCAAAAAAGCTTGTTGGGCCTCTTTCACCAGCTCCTTTAACAGTTTTACTCCCTCTTCCGTCGTTTGGGGTAGCCTGCGCCGGCTGTCGGACATTAAGGCCCACTCCTCAGTACCTGGCCTGACGTCAGGTAATGAGGTCCTTCTTGATCCTGTGGCTGTCTCCAACGCCTTTGGCCGCTTTTGGCCGCTTTTTCGCGGAGGTTTCAAGCTCCGCCCATTACCACCCTGCCTTCCTTCCCAGGAAAGAGACAGAAGAGGCTCAGCGACCTTCCTTCCACTCGCTGCATCTGGAAACTTATAATGCCCCCTTTACTATGCGGGAACTCGAATGTGCACTTGCACTGTCCCGACCCTCTGCTCCGGGGCCAGATGCCATTCACGTTCAGATGCTGGCACACCTTTCTCCGGCGGGCAAAAGCTTCCTTCTTCATACCTACAATCGCGTCTGGACCGAAGGTCAGGTCCCCATGCGTTGGCGTGACGCCGTCGTTGTTCCTATACCCAAACCCAGGAAGAATAGACACCTTCCTTCTAGTTACCGCCCCATTTCTCTTACAAGCTGTCTCTGTGAGGTGATGGAGCGCATGGTTAATGCTCAGTTAGTCTGGATTCTTGAATCTCGACGACTACTTACTAATGTCCAATGCGGCTTTCGTCGCCGCCGCTCCGCTGTTGACCACCTTGTGACCTTGTCGACATTCATCATGAACAACTTTTTGCGAAGGCGCCAAACGGTAGCCGTGTTCTTCGACTTGGAGAAGGCTTATGATACCTGTTGGAGAGGAGGTATCCTCCGCACTATGCACAGGTGGGGCCTACGCGGTCGCCTGCCCCTTTTTATTGATTCCTTTTTATCAGATCGAAAGTTTAGGTTACGTGTGGGTTCCGTATTGTCCGATGTCTTCCTCCAGGAGAACGGAGTGCCTGAGGGCTCCGTCTTGAGCGTAGCCCTTTTTGCCATCGCGATCAATCCAATTATGGATTGTATTCCACCTAATGTCTCAGGCTCTCTCTTTGTCGATGACTTCGCGATCTACTGTAGTGCCCAGAGAACATGCCTCCTGGAGCGCTGCCTTCAGTGTTGTCTAGACAGCCTCTACTCATGGAGCGTGGCAAATGGCTTCCGGTTCTCTGAAGAAAAGACGGTTTGTATCAACGTTTGGCGATATAAAGCGTTCCTTCCGCCATCCTTACATCTCGGTCCCGTTGTTCTCCCATTCGTGGAAACAACTAATTTTTTAGGGCTCACGTTGGACAGGAAACTGTGCTGGTCTCCACGTGTCTCTTATTTGGCGGCCCATTGTACACGTTCCCTTAATGTCCTCTGAGTTCTTAGCGGTTCATCTTGGGGAGCGGATCGCACTGTCCTGCTTCGCTTGTATCGGTCCATAGTCCGATCGAAGCTGGATTATGGGAGCTTCGTCTACTTGTCCGCTCGGCCATCCCTCTTACACCGGCTCAACTCCATCCACCATCGGGGGATACGTCTTGCAACCGAAGCCTTCTACATTAGTCCTGTCGAGAGTCTTTATGCTGAAGCTGCCGAATTACCATTGACCTACCGGCGCGACGTACTGCTGTGTCGGTATGCCTGCCGGCTGTTGTCTATGCCCGACCACCCCTCTTACCAGTCCTTCTTCGCCGATTCTCTCGACCGTCAGTACGGGTTGTATGTGTCTGCCCTGCTGCCCCCCGGAGTCCGCTTCCGTCGCCTGCTTCGACAATTGGATTTTGCCCTCCCTACCACCTTCAGAGAGGGTGAGAGCCCGACACCACCTTGGCTCCAGGCTCCAGTTCATATTTATCTCGACCTCAGCTCACTCCCGAAGGAGGGTACTCCGGCTGCAGTGTATTGCTCACGGTTTGTCGAACTTCGTGCTCGTCTTGCCGGTCACACCTTTATTTACACCGATGGCTCCAAAACTGACGATGGTGTCGGCTATGGCTTTGTCGTCGGGGCCGCCACCTTTAAATACCGACTCCTCGACCAATGTTCCAGCTTTACGGCCGAGCTTTTTGCTCTCCATCAGGCCGTTCAGTATGCCCGCCGCCACTGCCATTCATCGTATGTACTTTGCTCCGACTCACTCAGTGCTCTTCAGAGCCTTGGAGCTCCCTATCCGGTCCATCCCTTGATTCAACGGATACAGCAGTCCCTCCATTCTTTCGCTGATAATGGTGGTTCTGTCAGCTTTCTGTGGGTTCCCAGACATGTAGGAGTGCTTGGGAATGAGGCTGCGGATGCTGCAGCCAAGGCTGCAGTCCTCCTGCCTCGGCCAGCCTCCCATATTGTCCCGTCATCTGACGTTCGTGGGGATGTATGTAAGAGGCTTGTGTCGTTGTGGTGGGATGCTTGGTCATCCCTCCAAGGAAACAAGCTCCGGGCAGTAAAACCGCTCGCAACTGCTTGGACAACCTCCTCCCGACCATCTCGGCGAGAGGAGGTCCTTCTGACCAGGTTGCGGATTGGGCATTGCCGGTTTAGCCACCGCTACCTGCTCTCTGGTGACCCAGCCCCGCAGTGCCCTTGTGGTCAGGCATTAACAGTGCGCCATGTTTTATTGTCGTGTCCCCGTTTTAGTCAATTTCGTGTTGTGCTGTCCCTGCCATCTACTTTACCAGATGTTTGAGCTGATGACGCTCGAGCAGCTGCTCGTATTCTGCGTTTTATAACTTTAACTGGTTTGTCCAAAGACATCTAACCTTTTTACTTATTTTATCTGCATATTTGTCAGGTCCTTCTGGTGTCCCCGCCATCCCCTTGAGTCTTACTAGATTCCATGTGCTCTAACAGTGACTGGGCGCTAATGACCTCAGCAGTTGAGCGCCCTTAAACCCCAACAAAAAAAAAGCGCGTACCACCAGTTGGAGGTCGCCCTGGAAGACTGACTGAAGACAGCTTTTTCAACACCTACAGGTCATTTTCAGTATCGGCGAATGCCTTTCGAACTCAAAAATGCTCCGGCAACCTTCCAACGGTTACTAGATAGCGTGTTACGAGGGCTGAAACCTAATCAGTGTATGGTATATTTGGACGACATAATTGTTTTCTCAAAGGACGTGCAAGAACATGTGCACCATTTGCGCGAAGTTTTCGAATGTCTGAAAGCAGCGCGGTTAACTCTTCAAATGGAAAAATGTCATTTTTTGTTGCAAGAAGCCAGTTATCTAGGTCATATTATAGGACAGGAGGCTGTCCACATGGATCCAAAACTTGTAGAGGCGGTAATGAATTTTCCGACACCTCCAAAAGTAAAGGAGTTGCAGTCTTATTTAGGTCTCGCCAATTTTTACAGGAGGTATATTGCAAAATTTGTGTAAATTGCAAGGCCCCTCACGCAGTTGTTGAAGGGAGCAAAATTTCGCTGGTCAGCAGAATGCGAAGATACTTTTCAAAAGTTAAAGATGTTAACATCTAGTCCGGTTTTGGGTTTTCCAGATTTTAGCAAACAGTTTATATTATCTTGTTACTCTAGCAATTTTGCTTTGGGTATTATCGCAGGAAATAGATGGGCAGGAACACCCGACAGCACATGCCTCCAGACGGCTAAAAAATGCAGAAAAAAATTACTCAACAACCAAGAACGAGTTATTGGCATTAATTTTCGGAATAACCGATTTCCGGTGTTTGTATGGAAGACGTTTCAGGGTTATTAATAACTATGCAGCACTTAAGTGGTTGTTAGGGCTTAAAGACCCAACAAATAGATTAACTAAGTGGGCTTTGCATCTTAGTGAGTATGATTTTGAAGTGATACATCGACCGGGTAAATCACATGGAAACGCTGATGGTCTGAGCCGTAAAGTATGCGCCATAGAATGCACAGGAATAAATGAGAACGAATGGACGGAGGCACAAACTGCTGAAACAGATTGTCAACGATTTACCTTGCAGCGACAGTTTGTCGTGGGTGACGGGATATTGTACCATAAAGCTAGGAACGGTCCACGCATAGTCGTACCAGAAAAATTGCGAAGCGAAATTTTAAGGCAAGCACATGATTCAATGTGTTCTGGTCATTCGGGTCAAAGAGCAACGGAAAGGAGGGTAGCACAGAGTTATCAACGCGTAGGCAAGGTGTCGATCAGTACGTAAAGAATTGCATTCCGTTTGCTCAACGGGCGGAATTGAGTCATCAGAAAATTGTGTTACAACGACTACCGGAAGTGGATAGACCTCTCAAAGTACTTGGCGTAGACGTCTTAGGACCGTTTGTGCAAACACCAGCGGGTAATCGCTATGTTTTAACAATAATATACCCTTTTTCGCGCCATGTGTCTGACAGCCATTCCAGACCAGGGAGCCGAAACCATGGCTTACGCCATGGTACATCAATGGATACTGAAATTCGGAACACCTGAAACTATAATTACAGATCAAGGGTCAAACTTTGATTTGATGAAACAGTTATGCAAGTTGTTTCATGCAAAGAAATTGAGAACGAGCATTTACACCCGCAGGCTAATGGTCGGACTGAGAAAGTTCATCGTAGAATAGCTAAAATGTTAAGTTATTATGTAAATTCGCAACACAACAATTGGGATACGTTATTGACGTTCGTAACTGCAGCGTATAACTCAAAAGTGCATGAAAGTACAGGATTGCCTCAATATGAAGTAATGTTCGGTCAGAAGATACCATCTCCTTTTGCATTGCTCAAGACCCCACCAGGAACCGATATTTCGGCGGTTATGGATTTATCCACAAAGTTGAAAACAATCTGGTGGCAGGTGAAAAAAATGAACACTAAAGTGTTACAGGACAAAGTTCACAATGGAAAGGCGGCTTTACCCAATTATCATGTCTGGCAATGAATGATGACTGATCCGTATGTGCCAAAAGGCAAAACGAAAACATTTGTATCCCATTATCAAGGTCCTCTCCAGGTGATCGAGATGACATCGCTGGTGAATGCCAAATTGCAGCTTCCAACTCTCCCTACTATTGTGCATGTGAGCTGAATTAGGCCTTTAAAGGGGATTTTTGAGGATCTGCCTTCATTGTCTGCAGTAACTTCTAGTGGAGAGAAAGGTGAATCTAAGAAAAAGAATAAGTAAGGAGTAGATAAACAAGAAAACAATGTTAATTGTTGAAGCGATCAGACATGCTGTTATGCTCTTAGGCCACGTGTAAAAAGGAAGAGCTAATGTGAGTTGTTTTTCTTTTGTTTCTCAGAAGGCGTGACGTTCTGGTAAGACCAGCAGTTCCAGCGTCATGGGTTGCGCTGAAGAGGGAAGAAGGAAGGTGTGCACTCTCTCTCAGCATAGTTATTCTGTTTTGCTGTTGCAATTTAGCTGAAGCTTTGAAGGTGCGTCGTATATCAAGTGGTGTTTTGTTCTCGCGACAAGGGGACGTAATTATGTCCGGACATCAATGGACCTTAAGGGTGGACTGTAATATTTGGGCGGTTGAAGACGAAATCTGTGAATTAGAGCATACAGTTAATGAACTTCATACCATGGTGGCTAATCAGTCAAGGTTTAATGACACACAGGGGCAATATCAGCTACTACGAACAGCTTTTGCACTGTTACAAGCTCAGTTGCAGCAAACTGCAGGGTTAATCCCACACGTCCGTAGGGAAAGAGGATGGTTAGACAAGGGTGGCCGTATCCTAAAAACTGTTTTTGGGACCGCTGACGCGGTAGATATTTCAAGTTTTAATGAAACACTGCAGCAAATACAGGATAATGTGAATAGGACATTAGACCTAACTTTGCTCGCCTCTTTGGACCGGATGCGAGCAGCTCAGGATGGACGTATAACTATGGAACATCTTTTTCAACGAGTGCACAAGTACTGTAACGAGCATAAGCAACACTTACTAGTTATTGGATCATCAACCACCGCCACCTATATTTTTATCTTTGTCGTAGAATTAGTGTACTGTCGGCTCAAAAGGAAGGTGGCCCTTCCAACCTTTAACCTAAGGGTCCAGACAAAATCACTGAACAGTTGTGAGGCACTGCAGCAGAACACGGAGTAATGTTTATGGACAAAGATTAGACTGAGGATAAAAGTGAATGATTCCAGTGTAAATAGTGAATCAATCGTATTTTGTGGTGTTTGTGAAGTGGACTATAGTTAGTTTGACTTTTTGGTTGAAATCAGGCACAAATTCTTTCCATATGAGGGAGGAATTGTAGAGGACAAAGGGTTATTTTTAGGAAATACTATGCGAAATTGTGATTTAGTGTGTTTCAGTGTGTGATGCGCCAGCCTCACGGCAAACGGCGGATGAAGGCCAGTCAGCACATTATGCAGTTTTGCAATGAGCATCGGTATGTGTGTAAGTGCGCGGCAGCCATCAGAATGCAGCATTAGCAGAATTACGCAGATGCAGGCTGCGTGTGGTGTGGTTGCATTAGCCAATTCATAGAGAACCTTCTAATAAACACGCTGCCGCGTAACCGGCGGATTCAGCAGCGGCCTGCACTATTTAAGGGCATCAGAGGTGGGTGTCGGCATTCGGTTCTACCGATTGGGTGTTCAGTCACTGTCACGTCGTCATCAGTGACGCTGTCCTTGAGGACTGGCTGGCGGAGGGTGTTGCCCGCTGCTGCACTGGCGACTCCCGGCATCGTCAAGAGCCGCCGCATCAGCAGGGGGGGCGAGCTGGGCTGGGCCTCATGCCGCTGACCACCTACCGCCTGCACAGCTGCTGACAGAGTGCGGCATTGTGTTCCCCGGACTGCGTGCATCAGTACGTCTTCATCACAACACGAGCGGTGAGGCTGAGCTACCAGAAAATGTATTGGAAGAACCAACAATAAGAAAAGGAAGATTGCTAAAAACAGCCACCTTCTTCTACCCAGCCATGCCCTACAACCCCAACCATGTCACCCACTCCGGTCATCCTGTTACGTAGGGAAACAAGTGGAGGCAGCTCAGCTGATACCTTCTCAGAATCATGAATGCTACAATGTTGCTATTACTATGAGGGATATAGACCATGCTCTCACTTCATCCAGATCATTTGCCCTAGAGCCAGACAGTGTTCACATTGAGATGTTGCAGCATTCTCTTGTAGGTCGGCACCTTCTCCTCTGTAGGTACAATTATATTTGGGCAGATGGCATGTTTCCTAGACGATGGTGTGAAGCCACTGTTATACCCAACCTAAGCCTTTCTTCTCTCACCAGCTGTGTTTCCAGGGTGATGGAAGATATGATTCATGGGCAGATGGTTTTGTGGCTTGAGTCTGCCCAACTGCTAAGCACTGCACAGTGTGGATTTCGAGCATGCTGTTCTGCGTTTGACCAAGTTTTCACTTCGTCATCCGATATCATGAATGGTTTCCTGTGGAAATAAGACTATGGCCATATTATTTGATTCGGAAGAAGTCTGATACATCTGCTGGAGGACTGGTATCATCTGTAGTCTATACATGTGGGGCTTCAGAGGCCATCTGCCCCATTTACTAGAGGAAGTTTTGAAAGAGGTTTTCCCAAGGTTTATATTGTTTGGCCTTGTCCCGCACATTTATCCAGGAAAATGGGATGCCTGAATGCTCGTCCTGGGTATCATTGTCTTTGCTATCCCCTTTAACCATATTATGAGCTGCCTCCCACCAAGTATCTATTGCAGTTCTACATCAACATGTCTCCTGGAGCAGCGTCTTCAGCGTCATTCCTATCGTCTTTTCTCATGGAGCATGAGCAGTGGCTTTCACTTTTCCACTGCCACAACCTTTTGTATAAGTATTTGGCGGTGGAATGAGTTTCTTACACCATCTTTACATCTTGCGCCTTGTGCTCTTTCGTTCACTGAAACAGGAAATTCCTGGAGGTCATGTTTGATAGGAAACTTCCTTCATGCCCTCCTCCATTTCTTGTGATCCCTTGTCCATTCATAACTAGACTGTGGGTGTTTAGTTCATTCCTCTGCACCGCTGTTCATCATATGCTGTCTGAACACACTCCATGATGGAATACGTTTCTTCAGTGGCTGCTTTTTCACCAGTCCGGTTGAGAGTCTGCAGAAGACGCTGAACTGCTAGTCACACTGGTATCATGTCCTCCTCAGTGGATAGGCATGCCATTTCTCTTTCACACCTGGGGGCTCATCCTATTCCGTCTTATTTGATGACTCCTTTGCCTGCCAGTATGGGGATCGCCATTCTTCCCTGTTACCTCCTGGAGTTCGCTTTTGGCTTCAGATTACCTCCCATGTTCCTGATGCTTGTTAACCCTTCGCCATCTTGGCTTCATGTAGCTGCCCATGTTCATTGTGGACTTCATTTTCTTAACTTTTATAAGCAGGGAAAAAATGCATAAATGGTACGGACTAATCTATTGTCAGGGTACAAAATTCGTTGCAATATTACACTCTGCACAAATTGTACTGACTGGCAGTATGTCCACCAGTTGATAACTCAAACATTTTACCAATATTATGCATCATCACTTGTTTTTTCGAGAAACCTAGTGGCCATCCTGTTTAATATTTGTGACGAAAGTCTGTAATGTGTTTTGTTTTCATCTCTGATTTAAACATAACATTTGCATGTACCTCAAATCGTTTAAAAATATGTATCAAGTATACATTTGAATTGTCAATGTTGCAAGGGCCAGGAGGTATTGTCACAATTTCCCCATTCCCTAGATGCAATTTATTATTAATTCTGTGGTGATAGCTATGCTTTTGTGTGTTTGCAGTCCAGTCAATGCTGTACATCACTACCCCCTGCTCCTATATTGCAGGAAATTTGTTTGTTTTCAATTTAGACCAATTGTGATTAGAGTGAACGTCATTACATCATAGCTTCAAATTATGTGGAGACTTGCATACTGCTTGTTTTTATGCAATTTTGAGGAAAACTATCAGGCAGAAATATCCTCAGGTATGAACTGAAGTCATGGTAGTGTCGAACATTGTAAAACAACTGATTCCTATTGGTGAAGTGACAACACAATTCTTCAGGTGGCCTTAAATCACCAAGAGCTCCATACCCCCACCAACATCTAAATTGACAGTTCCATGTTTCTTGGATTTCCACACTGTCTCGAGCAATGTGTCCTACACTGATTTAAAATTTTCTGACGAGATTAGGCTGATCTAAGAGTGTTTGTAATCCTTCTCTCCAGTACCATTGCTGTGGGCCTTTTTAAAATATCCAATCCAAGCCATTTCCTGTATTTTAAATATAGGCCTTAACCGATAGTGATGGCCTCCATAGTCATTATGCTTTTTAGCTGTTTGTACTTGCTTTTCGCTTATTCGGGCGTTCTTTACTGCTTGGAATATGATAGCAGCTCTCCTAGCTTATGTAACCAGAGCTGACAGCCCAGCAAATTTAGGTATCAGGAACAATATTATTCCACCAGATGTCTTTGGTATTGGTAGGAATCTGGGCGTTTTAACACATCGTTTCCTTCCTCCTTTTTGCCGCTATCACCATTGATTTGATGCAATTTCTTAAACACCCCATAGGTTCTTCTTGTTTAGTGTGCAGTGAGCTGCATTCATTATTGCTTGAAGTTTAGTCCAGTACCCAATTTAAGTTCTAGAAAACATTGCCTTATCAACCACATATGCAGAAATAGGTTGTCCTAAATCAATATCCATCCCTTGAAATACCTGTGCAGCCTTATCAATGAATATTTAGTCTGCAATATAATTATATTCATTTGTAGTGCAGGCAATGTTGTGCTTTTTGCATACATTGTCCAGAACCTTAAAGCCCTTATCACCATAAGCCAGGCGCTATTTCAATTTTTTTCCAGCTCCACAGAAATTGTATCGAGAGATACAAAGTTCAAATGGCAGATACTCAAGAATACCACCTTCAACTCTGTTGATGTGTTTCCTAGCACTCATGTCACACTACTGCATGGTTTGAGGTTTGCTTTTCGTATTACATAGCAAATTTCGAGTGTTCACCCAGCTGTTGAGCTTTGATGAGAAACAAAGATATTTCATCAATGCCCTGTTCACTCGACATTTTATGACCTGCTCTATGAGGAACATATTGGGTTCAAAGATTTTCTGTAATTCGTTTCTGACACCAATAGGTTTGTTCTTAATAGAATGGTTAATAATGTGATTATACTTGCAATGATTTCTGGCTGTATGTTCAGCCATTTGCACTTATGTTGAAGATTAAATTGCTTCCACATTAGTTTTTTGATTGTCCAGTTCAACCATTTGGCAGTGCTAGTTTCCAAATGGGAGAATGTTGAATTGTGATTTATCCCACATCATTCCAATTCTGCTTTGAAATGCCTCTCGTAAAATTCACTTATGTGGTATGCCTCAAGGTTATTGGGCAGTCAATATACTCCTGTCTGCAACAATTGTTCAGAAACCTCTGAAACCACCTCCCCAGTCTTCACCTTCAAAGGTAAGCCCATGCGAAATTGGAATGTCTGTGACCATTAGAATGTACTTTAAACCATTATTGGTTTGTAAGTAGTCTTGCATATTTAAGAGGTCAGCCTGCCATACTTAATCCATTCCTCGTATTATCAGAAATATTCTGCATGCAGGTCTGTAAAGCTCATGAACAACTCTCTCCAGAATCACGCGACGATGCATATTTTTCGAAGCTCAGATAAGCTCGATTCTCTGCACAGGCTGGAACTGTAAGCAGTCGTAATTGATTTACGATTTCATTTGGTTATCATATTATATATTCTCTGGAGATAGATTGTTCAGTCTTCTATACTGAAATTCGACTATTTTACCCACACTATGTGGAGCTGCTACAGCTGGTTTAGTTGGTTATGGTGGTAAATAGTTTATTTACATTGAAATGGAGGGGTTTTATAAACTTACTTATAGCTGGGTGTATAAACTAACTTGAATAAGATCATAATTCAGTGCTCACTTCTGTTAATGTTGAATCATACATTTCCACTTCCATCAATGCAGAGAACGCATCATGGAGTTGAGCTATGGTCGTTTCCAATGGGTGGAAAGTTTGGCAAACTGTCAACAGCAGATCACTGCACAGTGTGTCATAGAATTGGAGGCTATGTGATTGCCTTCTTTGCCAACACATTAGCTCATCCTGTACTGCATTTCATTAAAATGTTAAAAATCTGCTCCTTCGTAGCCATCTGCTCCTGCAGATCTGTGCTCTGTTGTTAAATATTTTAACTGTACCAACTGAATGCCCTACAGAAATAGTAACATTGGGGGGAACAAACTTTCCTGTGGAACAAGGTTGAACTCTGCTCTGACACATTGCATGGTCAATGTCATTCATCTAAGGAGAAGTATACTTTGTCATCACTAAATTTATAGTTTTAAAGTACTACCACCCTATTTGATATTATACTGACACTGGTTGCTTACACTCACTGATATTCAAACAGTTGGTTTGATTGAACAACATTATGTTGACACCAGACGTCTGCTGCTGTAACGACTTCACCTTTCCTGAAGGAAAGCACATTGTGTTAGCTTATTTGCTCATTTTCTCTGTTCATCAGCATGAGCATTAATACTTGAACTGGCTCAGAACAGGGACTTTTGATGCATAACTTGACATCATTATCCTTTGATGTTTGTTACCAGTGAGCGATTTATTTATCAGTTGCTGTTAGTATATTTCCTCGTCATCTACTATTATTGTAGTTATAATTGTGGTGATGATCTTCAATTCCCGTATTTTGTGCACATTTATGTACTTATCAGGCACATTTATGCACTTTATTAATTGTGTAGTGCATAGAGCCACTGTCTGCATTGCATCACTCACTTGTTTTGTGTTACTTGCAGTACATAGATCGTAAAATCCAGTGATAGCTCTCATAGTAGCAGCAGTAGTAGCACATCAGAGTACTGTGAGCTGGTGCATGTTTTCGTTAGAAGCGAGTTACTTTAAATTTTGTCAGTGTTCCTTGCCTTCAACTTGTGTGTGTGTGTGTGTGTGTGTGTGTGTGTGTGTGTGTTTACCATGCCAACTCTGGTATGGGCAGATATAGTAATTGCTGTGAACCAAGTTCGTGATACTTAGCTCACAGCTCCAGGCAGTGTTTTCCACCGATTGGTCCATTGCTGCAGTCACCTTGGGGACTGCCCACACTGAGATTGACCTTTCACTTGTTTGTGAGTGGGAAGTCATTCCAGTGTGTGAGCGGCAGTGAAAGAATTTCCATGTTGCCAATCAGAGCCTGCTCAGTTCATCTGATGAAAAGATTTGGGTGCTGCCTATGGCTGATGAAATCTAAAAGCCAGATGAAATCACTTGCCATGTTCCAGAGGAAGCATCTCAGCATGCTAGACTGAGCATTTGCAGTAGTATTACTGTTAATTGGAAACTCTGATGTTAAGTGTGTAGTGGAGCCATTTAGAGATATGGCTGCATAGGACCGGAAGGAATCCATTGTGCTTTCTGTGTGCATAGTCAGAGGGGGGAGGAGTGGGTGCTTCCGCATGCCATGAGAAGTGTGGCATAGTCAGCTGTAGGTGGTGGCTCACGTTGGTGTTGACAATATGTACCACGTTGGATTGGAAGAGATTATATCTAGTTACAGGCGACTACCTGAAATAGTACTGCTCACAGTCTCGTTTACGAGATGATGGTGGAGCCCACCATTTGTAGCATCATGGGCACAACTGAAAGTGGTTCTTTGGTACAGTGCGGAGTGAAGGTCTGAATCAGAGTCCCAGACAGTTCTGCAACTGTGTAGGTTGCAGATTCCTCGACTAGCGCTAAAAGGTGGTAGTTCACGATTTCTGCTAAATTGGTCAGGAAAATCCATTACACAAAGGAAGCAGTTCCACACAAGTGTGGGGGATGTGTAGGGGAGACTGGGGGATGTGTAGGGGAGACGGGGCTTTTTTAGGTGTGATGGTCTCAGATGAGTGCAGAAAGGGCGTCAGTTTCAAATATTGCAAGTAGACAACCGGAAAAGGGTAGATAAAACCACAATAAGTACTGAAGTTGTAAATTCTCGTAGCTGCATTAGAAAAGAACCAGGGCTCAATGCTAAAAGAAAGCACTGAACCTCAAATCGTTATAGGTATGGAAACAAGTAAAGCTGAAAATGTTTCAAAAGACTTCACCATGTTCATAAAGGATCTGTGTTGTATTGGTCATGCTCTCTCCCTCCCCCTCCTGCTCTCTCCCTCCCCCTCCTGCTCTCTCCCTCCCCCTCCTGCTCTCTCCCTCCCCCTCCTGCTCTCTCCCTCCCCCTCCTGCTCTCTCCCTCCCCCTCCTGCTCTCTCCCTCCCCCTCCTGCTCTCTCCCTCCCCCTCCTGCTCTCTCCCTCCCCCTCCTGCTCTCTCCCTCCCCCTCCTGCTCTCTCCCTCCCCCTCCTGCTCTCTCCCTCCCCCTCCTGCTCTCTCCCTCCCCCTCCTGCTCTCTCCCTCCCCCTCCTGCTCTCTCCCTCCCCCTCCTGCTCTCTCCCTCCCCCTCCTGCTCTCTCCCCCTCCCCCTCCTGCTCTCTCTCCCTCCCCCTCCTGCTCTCTCTCCCTCCCCCTCCTGCTCTCTCTCCCTCCCCCTCCTGCTCTCTCTCCCTCCCCCTCCTGCTCTCTCTCCCTCCCCCTCCTGCTCTCTCTCCCTCCCCCTCCTGCTCTCTCTCCCTCCCCCTCCTGCTCTCTCTCCCTCCCCCTCCTGCTCTCTCTCCCTCCCCCTCCTGCTCTCTCTCCCTCCCCCTCCTGCTCTCTCTCCCTCCCCCTCCTGCTCTCTCTCCCTCCCCCTCCTGCTCTCTCTCCCTCCCCCTCCTGCTCTCTCTTCCTCCCCCTCCTGCTCTCTCTCCCTCCCCCTCCTGCTCTCTCTCCCTCCCCCTCCTGCTCTCTCTCCCTCCCCCTCCTGCTCTCTCTCCCTCCCCCTCCTGCTCTCTCCCTCCCCCTCCTGCTCTCTCCCTCCCCCTCCTGCTCTCTCCCTCCCCCTCCTGCTCTCTCCCTCCCCCTCCTGCTCTCTCCCTCCCCCTCCTGCTCTCTCCCTCCCCCTCCTGCTCTCTCCCTCCCCCTCCTGCTCTCTCCCTCCCCCTCCTGCTCTCTCCCTCCCCCTCCTGCTCTCTCCCTCCCCCTCCTGCTCTCTCCCTCCCCCTCCTGCTCTCTCCCTCCCCCTCCTGCTCTCTCCCTCCCCCTCCCCCATCATCTCATTCTCGTTTCCGAGATTCTAAAGCTCTTCACAGATTATGAGATGAACTGTGTGATGAAGTTGGCTGCAACACGATGCATTCCATGATGCTGTGTCAAGATTTCATGAGATGATCCAACAGAAATGTTAGTCTTCTGCAGTCTCTCTGACAGTCCATCTTCTATTGGGATGCGCAATTTCTTTCACGCTCCTAACATCAGCATCACTGGTACATGTTGTGATGGGTATCCTGAATGAGGGTCATTTGTGAAATGTCTGGCCACATTTAAACTATGTTAACTATTCGTAAAACTGAGTATGGCTTAAGCACTGACCACCATAGGGTTCGTGCATCAGTTGTCTCTCTAAAGGTTTTCTTGATTTTCATGCAAAATTCAATGCATCTTTGATGATTTTCTGACTCTGCCATCTCGAAATTCGCAAACTGTGTTGACATAATCTACTCAATACAGCACTGAACAATAACACACACAAAACAATGAAAATTCTGGCACACCCACATTAAACACAAGCATGTGCAGGGATGCCAACTGCATTTCGCTCCAAGACGCCATTGGCGCGAAATTACGAATGTTCTGGAATTTTTTGAACAGCCCTTGTATATGGCAACTCCACCTCTTTCCATAATGTGTCTGCTAAGCAGAATATTCGAAATTTCTGGGTGAGTGCATTGATGAGAAATTAATTTGAAGGAGCACATCGATGAGCTGATGAAACATTTCAGTTCAGCAACTTAAGCTATTAGGGTTATTGCAAATTTTGGTGACAAACATATCAGTATACTGTATTTAATTTTAACGTATGGAGTCCCCTCTATGACCTCTACTTGCCCACTCCCCTCTACTCACGCAGTCCCTTCCCTCTTGCCTCTCCATTCCACTCCTTTTCTCCTCTGCTTTTCTTCCCCCTCCACTCCCCTTGCCGCTTCATTCACCCTCCCTTCTGCTCAATGATACCATGTCCACCTTTTCTGCACAAATAGGACAGTCTCACAATTGTGTATTCCATTTCTGTTGCCAAGCTGTGAAGTTCATATCGATTATAAAGATGGCAATGACACCTGACAACCTCCAGTATCTCCACCTTAGTATAGCAGCATTAAATTTACTTTTCTCTTCAAGGTCATGTGTAATTTCCTCATCCTTTGTTCTTTTACTAGGAAATTTCTCCTTTATTCTGGAATTGTAACTGGCATTGTCGATATGCCTATTTTCATTCACTGCTCTCATATAGCATCAAGTTTTGGGGAAACTCATCATTACGAGAAAAAGTACTCATTGCACAAAAGCAGATTAGTAGTTGGACAGCACCCAAGATAACCTTGTAGACACTTATTTAAGGAACTTGTGATATTTGCAGTACTTTCACAATATGTATGTTCACTTACTAAATTTGTTATTAATGACGAATCACAGTTCAAAGATAATAGCAAAGTGCAGTGGGCTAAATCTGACTTTGGCACAGGAAGAGGTGAATTATGCTGCCACAAAAATCTTTGATCATCTACCAGACAGCCAACCAGCATCTAAGAACAAATCAAAAGAATTTATGAATGATGACGTCTCCTCAGTAGATGAGTCTTTATATATGAAATACTTATTGTAAAAAAAAGTTGCATTGTGTTAAGAAACCTAATGTTAAACTGACAAATTCCACATCACAAAATGTCATATTCATGATCTGTGGATCAGGTGTTAATGTAACGCAATGTAGTGTAATATCATGAAACTAGGCAAGGACTGTACATTACTCTATAGTTACTATAATTTGTATCTTACCAGCTGTAAGCAAAATCATGTTGAAAGGTGGGTTAGCATATGGTTTATTTTGGTGACGGAAGGCAAGAAACTAAGTGACTTCCTGCCTGGATTCAAAAGGTTTCGCCCTGCTCTGTACACTATGATCGTTGGAATACACTAACCACCTGTACGCCACTGCAACATTTGAGCAGTGCGTATTTTATTTTCTAGGTCATTGCCGCTCCCATCATTAAAAAAAAAAATTAAAAATATTTAGCTGGCCGCAGTGGCCGTGCGGTTCTGCTGCTGCAGTCCGGAACTGCGGAGCTGCTACGGTCGCAGGTTCGAATCCTGCCTTGGCCATGGGTGTGTGTGATGTCCTTAGGTTAGTTAGGTTTAAGTAGTTCTAAGTTCTAGGGGACTTATGACCTAAGATGTTGAGTCCCATAGTGCTCAGAGCCATTTTAAAAATATTTTCAAGTTTTAACTTCTGCTTTCACCAGATGACAGTATATTGGATGTGAGTGGTGGGCAGTGGCTACAGGGCAATGTTTAACATTACTATGTTATAAATAGTGTATGTGAGTACTTTGTTGTTTAATTCAAAAAACTGGCTATTTAAAAGTTTGACACATCAGAATTGGGGGATCAAATTGTTTATATGAGCTCATAATATATTATGTTTTGTACAGATTGCCTGAGGATGCACCGATAACTGAACAGCGAGAATATAAGCCGATGCAAAACCGCCGAAAAGTATATATAACTGTGGGTGAGAGAGCTTTAAAACTCCTGAATGACGACGAGAGTATTTTGGTTCTCCCAGCTGACAAATGAAGCGCAACAGTGGTTATGGATGTGGCCGACTATCAGAGAAAAGTTACTGATTCACTGGATCCACAAGCATATAGGAAGCTGAATAAGGACCACACTAACAACGTTCTCAGTCTTGTGTCGCGGTTAATAAAAAAGTCCTCCATTGAAGAGAGTGTACAGAAAGGTCTCTGCAATTCGGTTGCGCTACCACCGAGGCTTTATGGATTGCCCAAAATTTATAAAGAAAATGTGCCGTTAAGACCGATAGTAAGTGCCATTGGTTCGCCCACCTACTCGTTACCCAAGTTCTTGACTACGCTGTTAAAACCACATGTGGGCCATTCGGACTCTTTTATATAAGAATTCGACACATTTCATCAGCAGATTGAATGGCATAGTGGTCCAGCTGGAGGACATATTGGTCAGCTTCGATGTGGTATCGCTGTTTACCATGGTTCCACTTAATGATGTATTGGAAAAGCTGGATCGAATTTTTCCTGCCGATATTTTAGAACTGTTTAAGTGTTGTTTGACGACCACATACTTCAAGTGGAATGAACAGTTTTATGAGCAAACGGATGGCGTGGCTATGGGAAGCCTCCTAAGTCCCGTAATTGCAAACTTCTTTATGGAGAAACTCGAAGAACAGGCCTTAGGTACTGCCAGCAAGAATCCAAATGTATGGTTCCGATACGTGGATGACACGTTTGTGCTGTGGAGACATGGTAGGGAGGAACTAAGCCGGTTCCACAAACATCAACAGTATAAACTCGAGAATTAAGTTCACAATGGAGGAGGAGGTAGACGGCAAATTACATTTCCTCGATGTGCTTGTTTTTAGAAACGAAAATGGTAGTTTGGGCCACTCAGTGTACCGCAAACCCACGCACACGGACCATTATTTGCACCGGGATTCGAACCACCACCCACAACAGAAGTGGGGTGTTATCAAGACGTTAGCGGACAGAGCTAGAAATATTTGTGAACCTGAGTTGCTCGACGCTGAGATGGAACATCTCCACCTTGCACTGATGAAGAACGGATATTCGTCCGCCGAAATAAAACGTGCGTTGACGCAGACACGCAGAAATCATACTGACGTACAGGCTACTGCAAAATCTAAGGTTTTCCTGCCGTTTGTTAAAAATGTAACGGAAAGAAAAGGGAGGATCTTGACGAAGCGGAATATTACCGTAATTTACAAGCCCACCAGGAAGATACAGGAATACCTTAAGCCTGCCAAGGACGCTCGCAAACCATTGGAAAAAGCTGGAGTGTATAGGATCCCATGCAGCTGTGGTGATCTTTATGTGGGTACCACTAAAAGAACGGTTTCTAAACGTTTGGAAGAGCACAAGGGAAATTGTAGAAGAAGAGAAACGGAACGATCAGCTGTTGCGGAGCATGCTTTCCAGCCAGGGAGCCACAATATTCGTTTCGAGGAGACGCAAGTACTAGCGACCACGAGCGGATATAACGAAAGCCACTACAGGAAGGCAATCGAAATCGCTAAACACCCAAATAATTTCAACCGAAAGGAGGAGGGCGTGAAATTAAACGGTATATGGATGCCGGTGTTAAAGAAGACGTGAACCACCCGTCCACTACTGGGTGATGGCAACGGCGATCGACGGCGGCCAATTGCACTGATGTTTTCAAAACACGTGACGTCACGCCGCGGCGCGGGAGCCCGCGGACACTGAATTTAGCGGCAGGTAGTAGCGAGCCAGTGGGTGTGTTGGACCTTCCATCGAGCTACGGACCCCCTTGAAGATGTCTCCCGCAGTCGGAGACGAAACGTTGGGAATCACCACAGAATTCAGCAACCGACCACGGCATAACAGCCCGGTTAATTATAATGGACATGATATTTCCGGCCGTGAAAGTCTAAATTTTAGATTTGTACTAGGTTGAGATTCCTATACTGCCAGAAAGATCTATACAGGTTTATAAATCCATAACCATTCAAGGGATTCACAAGATTTACAGCTCCAAGGGGAATGATACCATCTTTCAACATGTAAAAATGTGCTTCCAACCAGTGAAAAGTTTTCACCTTAGAAAGGGCGTTTCTAACTGGGAAATAAGGGAAGTTTTTTTTGTCTTGTCCAGGTTTACACCCTCGTTAAGGTTTCAGCTTTGCATATGAAATGAAGTGGCCATTGAGAAGAAACGCCATGCACTGGTGGTACAGTTGTTTTATCAGAACAGTAGCACTACATTGCAGGAATATCACTGAAAGAAATGGCTGTGAACTGGCTCTGTGTGAATAAATGAGTTGAATATTATCCAGAAATTTGAATAAATAGGTGAATTGAGTGGTGCAGCAGAATCCAATGTCAGTAGGTGAAGTGGCTTTTAGCTATAGCCGACTGTGCAGCAGATGCCTCTAGAGTTGTCAGAGGATATCCCCCCCCCCCTCTCTCTCTCTCTCTCTCTCTCTCTCTCTCTCTCTCTCTCTCTCTCTCTCCCTCTCCACCTCCACTTCTGCCTCTAGCGCCACCACCCCACCACCTGGTAAACAGTTCAAAAGTTTTTGTGGCACATTTTACACTACTATCTCTATGCGCTGCTAAAGAAGCCCCAAGATAGGCTTCAAGTGACTTTGACCTTCATTTTTGTCATGCGGGGAAATGAGTAACTTTTGGATGGACAAAGCATATTTTGCTTTGCATGGGGCTGTGAATGCACAGAACTGTCACATATGGGTTTGTCCTCCCAAATCTTGTGCCGGAATATCCACTGCACTCAGTGTATGTGAATGTGGTGTGGTTTCACAAGCCCCTTCATTCTCAGTCAGCGTTTCTTGGAGACACTGACACATCATGGACCCCTTAGGTGTACAGTGACATCTGAACTTGATAAGGACCTTGTTATCCAACGTGACTCCTGCATTTAAAGAACACAACGGTGTCTGCACCATTATTTTGATGTGAGATGGTGTGGCATGATATGTCAGTTGTCGAGTGAACAGTTGGTTTCATGAAACCTTCAGTATGACCTTCATTATATCTTGACAGTTTCAAGATATGTGGCCTTAGAGATCCCCCAACTTAAATTCATGTGACATGTGGATGTTGGGTTATCTGAAAGATTTATCAGGGATGTATCCAGAAACTCCTGATCAGAAGGCTATTATATGATGACAATCTGCTTACACTGGATATTCTATAGGCAACTGTTAACCATGTCATGGATACAGCATGTTGCAGAGTTGGTAGACCATTTTGAACACGTAACAGCTGATAATATCCTCATAAACGCACCAGAGCCACCATTATCATTGCTCTGGTCGTTTTTCCTATTTTCCTGCACTGATAACTCATTCTGGCTGCTTATAGCAACATATTTTCACCTGGTGGTAGAAAGTGAAAAATTACATTTGAGCATACTCCGTGAGGACACCAGTTAATGAACATGCTACAATGTTTTTGCATCCTGCAAAGTATAGAGCCCATATTGCAGCACCCTGAACACTGTCAGTTTAATTACAACCATTTATAATGCCTCGGAACAACTTCTGCTTACGAAGGCAGTGTGCTGTTAAGACAAATTTACCCTCAGTAAATTCATAATAAAGTTAGTATGACGTCTGGCAGAGATACCACACTCGTTCTATGATTGCTACTCAGCAGGGGTTTTTAATTAACAGCTTGTGTTTACTATTGTTACAGTGTAATAACTATAGTGACTTCTGTCAGTGTCTTTCACATTACACAGTGTGTGCCACGTCTCCCTAACCATTGAAACCAGCCTAAATGGACGTACTATTCTCCATGCATTCTGTCTGCAGCTCGTGGTCTAGTAGCTAGTGTTACTCCCTCTGGATGATGGGATCTCGGGTTTGATTACTGACCGGGGTGCGGATTTTCTTTTCCCAGTGGCTGGATGTTTGTGTTCTAATCATTTCATCACCATCATTTCTGTCGGTGGCTACATTGGACTGTTTAAAAAATAACTGCATAAAAATTCGGACTTTGTACAGCTGCTGATGACTGTGCAGTTGAGCGCCCCACAAACAAAACATCATCCATTAGTTCTGAGAGTAAGTGAGCTATACTTCAATGTATATTTTGGTATGAAGTTTGGGATAACAGTGATACTCATTAAGATTACATAGTGATACATATTCAGTAGAGGGCCTGGTCGGTGGTGGTGATAACAGAGTAGATAGTCGTATCACCATGATTCCTGCTTTTATGGTAGGGGAAATTCTTTGAAATGGAGAAATACACAACCCAAGCGATGTTTGTACAAGACAACAGCACATTGCTTTGCAGATTCCTGCCCTGTGACTTAGTAGTTATGTGTTGGGTAGGAATCGAGAGACTGAAGAAATCAGGTGTGCTATTGCCCTCAAGGTATTTTAGATGAGGTTCAACGGTGACGAAACAAAATTTCGGTAGTATGAAACTATTCGAAAGAATAGTTATTGATATCCCTTTCATAAAAGCCTTTATAGGCCTGCTTGTATTCACAGCAGTCTCCAAACCTGGCATCAAATACATTGATAACCTTTCCTTAGTAGGTGGATCCAGATGCAATATTTTCATGGTACTGTAAGTAACGGTTTTTGTTAACAATGGCAGCTATCTGGTTTGAGAATTTAGAGAACAAAGGAAGGAATAAATTAGAGATAACAGCTGTAGTGCCAAAGTTTTTAACAGATGTGGTGTAAACCATAAGCAGTGTTACTCTCCAGGCTGTAGTGTGTGTGCTCATAAAATACATTTGCACTTCCATCATCACTGCATGAATAGTTCATGAATGTACCTGCCATGAAAAATGTTGTGCGATAAAGATTAAGGATATGACAAGTACCCAGGACCTATATAATGCTTACATGGTCTCTAAAACAATTGATAATTATCAAAATTTATATATTGTTGAAGGTTTCCACAAATTCTGTTTCTTATTCTCGTTTGTTTACAGTTGACTTGCATAGCATAAAATTTTAATTGCAAGTTTTATTTCTAGTACTTTGGCAAACAGGAATGTGCACATTTGATACCTTACTTACAAATGTTTTGGATTTATTTCTTCATTAATAATATTCAGTTACTTCATTCCCATATGTATGAAAGTCCATGTTGTAACTGAGTTAAAAAAAGTTACGACAACATTTATTGATTGAGTTGTTAACGTCTAGAATCTGACATACTCCATAATACCAGTTACGTTAAAGAACCATGTGATCCCAACCAAGGGTTTAAAAACTCTCAATTTGCAGATACCATGCCAAACAAAACTATATATGAATAGAAAGGAAAAGAGTCGAAAGTTAGTCAGAACAGATGAAAACACTGGGGCACGCACGCCTTCAGTAGTTCATAATCTTTCATATCCAACATGATGCACATACTGGGGACCTGAAAGGCATCACAATTCTGTCCGATGAGAAAGGGTTCAACTGCAGATGGAAAAATTGGACCCAGATACTACAGGGGTAGCCCATACATCAGCTGTCATCACTGCCACTCAATATGTCAGCCTGTGTCTAATGGATGATGATGTGGCAATTTACATGTGGGTCTTTCAGTCAATTGTGTTCTGCAATACCAGGTGACCAGATGTTGAGTAGATGTAAAAATTTTCAAAAAGGCTCACTACAAATGTATTGGAAAATTTACAACCACTTACATCTTTTCCCATAGTATTTCCTTTTTGTGCAAGGCTTCATATAAGTTTCAGTGCCAAAAACAGTCTTAGATTGAAACCATCTGCAAGTGTATCAGTCACATTCATTCATCAGTATGCAAATTCTTCCCTTGATTGATGTGATATTGATTCTTGTTCATGAACGGTCGTTGTCCACCTGATCAACATCCATACTAGATATGCAATAAAAATATTGGAGCTCACGCTAGTTCTTGACTAACTGGGAATCAAACAAAAAAGAAATCTGTTTACTAGGTCAAATAAATTTATCATTACAAAGGCGAAAGTGTTGGCAAAACAAAGAAAAGGCACTTAAGTGCTAAGATGATGGAAGAGAAACATTTAAAAATTATTTCTCTTAATTAAATCTGAAATACGTTGAACTTAAGAATTTTGAATTAAAATTTTTGGATACATTAAATAAATTTAAAATTTTTGGATACATTAAATAAATTGGTGTAGACTATTAACTTGTAGCACTGTATTGTATGAAGATTGTAACACATGAATGTGAATTATTTTATGCTCATCAAAAAGTTCCAAGCCGGCCACTATGTTCGAGCACTTCTAGGTGCTTAAGTCCGAAAGCGTTTTGCTGCTGCTGCTGCTGCTGCTGCTGCTGCTGCTGCAGTCGCAGGTTCGAATCCTGCCTCAGGCATGGATGTGTGTGATGTCCTTAGGTTACTTGGGTTTAGGTAGTTCTAAGTCTAGGGTACTGATTACCTCAGATGTTAAGTCCCATAGTGCTTAGAGCCATTTGAACCATTTTAATAATTACACACACAATCTGCAGTGGCTCTTATTGATCATTATTGAATTTCGTCTGGTTATTTTCGTTTTAAACCACGTTTACATGATCATTTCTTTCCTTCTGGTGAATATTGTAATTTTAAATTACTCACAGTTACTGAATATGTAATTTCTTATACACTTTTATGAATTGCGGCCTATAGTACTTGATTTATGGACACTCAAATACTGTTTTTCTTGTTTGTATATCAGTATTTAACATTCTTCTCCTTACTCTTCAGATTGACTCAGAGTACTGGTGTGAGCTGTGGCATATTATGTGAGGAAACTTATTACCATGGGCTAGTCCAGGATAAGTTGGTGATAGACATGAAGACGTCAACACACGAGTTGAGTCCCAGTACAGAAGATGTGATTATTGATAAGGAGTCCTCAATTGCTACCCAATATGACTGTAGTACAAGAGAAAAGGAATTTCATGTATATAGCTGTAACTTCTGCCGACAAAGCTTTCCTTCCAAATACAAACTCATAATGCATGTGTTTGTGCACATTGATGGTACGCAACCACCTTTGTATGTTTGTAAGTGGTGTGGTGAGGTATTTCACAGTAATGTTAGTTTGAAAAAACATTTGAGAATGAGTGAGAATTCTGTCTTACCTGCTAGCAACCATGAAAAATATGGCAATAGTGATCATCATCAAAGCAGTATCTTCCTGGATAGTGAGCGAGAAGTTTCTGTTACAGAACACAATGAGCAGTCTTCGTGTAAGGAAACTTCGAAAGCTTCAAAGAAGTCCTCTAATGACAGGCGTTACACACATATGAGAAATGATACGGAGAAATCAAATGATTATGGAGCTTCATCTACAGCTGTTAATGTCACTCCCCAGGCTGATCTACTTACTGCAAACAGAACCCACAAATGTGATATTTGTGGCAAATTGTTTGCTAGGTCATGTCATCTGAAGACTCACTTATTAATTCACACTGGAAAGAAACCTCACAAATGTGAAATGTGTGGGAAATCTTTTACTATGTTAAGTGATCTCAAGAAACACACATTAATTCACACTGGAAAGAAACCTCACAAATGCGAGATTTGTGGGAAATGTTTTACTATGTTAGGCTATCTTAAGAAACACACATTCTTCCATACTGGAAAGAAACCTCACAAATGCGAGGTTTGTGGGAAATCTTTTGCTATATCAGGTGATCTCAAGAACCACACATTAATTCACACTGGAAAGAAAGCACACAAATGTGACATCTGTGGGAAATCTTTTACTACGTCAAGCAGTCTCAGGGCACATGCTTTCATTCACACTGGACAGAAACCTAACAAATGTGTTATTTGTGGGAAATCTTTTGCTTTGTCAGGCAATCTCAAGAAACACACATTAATTCACACTGGAAAGAAACCTCACAAATGTGAGATTTGTGGGAAATCTTTTGGTATGTTGGGCACTCTCAATAGGCACGTATTAATTCACAGTGGAAGAAAGCCTCATAAATGTGTAATCTGTGACAGAAGTTTCACTCAATTGAGTACGCTCAAGACACATGCATTACTCCACTTGAGAAAGAAACAAGTAGGTGTTAGTTTAAGCAAATAGCTATCCCTGGTTGGTGCTCTCAAGGCCTGTAAAATAATGGATGTAGTAGGGAGACAATAAATGGTAATGGCTGTGAAATAACAGTATAATGTGGTAGAATTGTGAAAAAATGTGTAATTATGTGTACTTTAGGGCGGTAGCAGATAAAATGGCAATATAAAAATCCGTATCTGCAGTTTGAAATGTCAAGAAATTGTATTGCTAAATATGCCTCAAACGTGAATCAAATATGTTTGTCATTAACACTGCTATTTTTTCCTATCGATCTTGAGACAAGAGGATTCTGAATTGTGATAAATCCTTATCTTTGCCAGTAATTATAAGTAGCATGCAATATTCAGTATAAGGCCAAGGAAATGTCATGACTTTCTGATTATTATCCCTAACATAGTCATCATGTATTACTTGTAACTCTGCATTTTAGAAACAATGTTAGCAATTGGGTACCCATATATTATGGCAGTTCCTTCACTCAGGCTAGTAAACTCAACACTGGAGAAACTTGATTATGGCAATTATTTTACTCAGGTATGTTTTCTAAAGAGATTTGCTCTGTGTGTCATTGATAGTGTATACATTTGTTCTGTTAGTACTAATCCTGCATTAGTAAATGTAACAACAAATATAACAACCTGCTTAATAGCCTGAATGCCCACGTTTGGAACACAATGGGTAGACAGTTCTACATGATAGGGACTTGACAAGTTGTTTACATGTTTCTGGAAGTATGTTGCACCAGATGTTTTATTAAATATTTCATGTACTTAATTGGTAGTGATTGTTAAATCCTACCTCATTGGTTTTGTCCTTATCTAAGTGGAAAGTAATGCTCTCCCATTTTGAAAAATAAGAAAAATGACAAAATTATACAATGTAAACAAACTAATACATATTAGCATCCAATCTCCTAATGCTCAGTCGTAAACGAGTTGTGACTGATATGTGCCAGGATCCAAAATTCACTTAAGTATAAAATTACCCAACAGCTGCTGCTCATGCACCACTGGTTTTGGTGATCTCAATAATTCACAATATCCTTGATTACATATGATCATATAACCAATCTGAGGACAAGTACAGTGACTGGGAGAGTGATGACACCAAGGCAACCACTCAATGTAGGTATTCCAGCTTACTCCACTCAGTGATGTGTGCAGTGTCATGGTCAATGGTAACTTGCAATTTTCCCAAGCTAGTATTCATCAATGGTTTGCAGAAGGCGAGTCTTTGATTTTTTTGGTAGTGTAGGCGGGCAGTCTGTCGGTTGGGTGCCAGCATAAAAGGTGTTTCAGGGAAATTAACAGAAAAAGTTCAAAGCTATTGTGTGTGTAAGTTAAATGAACAGATAACCTAATGGTGGGTGTGATACATTATAATAAGAAAGTTGAATAAAAGTCTGCTGTTAGAGAAACTCAATAAGTCTCAAGAGTAATAGTATGGCCAGAGCAGAGAACTGCTACAATAGTTGGCTGTACTACCAAATACTGTAATTTGTTTGCAGTGGGCATAAATAAAGGTTTGTGCCTTGCAACAACAGTGCAAGAGCAAGGGAATTCTTTGGTTTCCTCTAAAATTAATGCAATTTCGCAATTTGCGACAGTAGTGAGGGTAATAAAGTAGGATGCTTCTAATAATTAGTGTGAATGTACAGTTGAAATTCGAACTACATGACAGTCTGATGTACAACCCTTGTAAACAATCAGGATATCCATCGCCAAATATTACATTCATAAGCAGCTACACAGGCGACAGGGAAAGAAGGCGATAACACTCAGATTAGCAACTGGTGCAAATTATTGACAGGGATAGCTGCACAGTTAACACATCTATCGATCCTGACAGTTTTACAACAGCAGCAGTGCAATAATACAGCCAGGTTGATTCCTACATGGAGTTGGTCATTTGCTTGTGTACTGATCCATGAAATGAATTACTAGTTATGGTTTTCAGGAAGGTTTCCGCTGGCACCAAGTTAGGGCCGAGTCTCTGTTGCAGTTTTGGCTGAATGGTAGGAGCAAGGTGACAAGCAGTTCCTTCTGTTAAATGCTAATACTGAACAGGATATAAAATCTGTTAAATCTGAGCTCAAGAGGGTAATCAGTAAGCAAAAAATTGATTATTTTAGGACACTCCTCAGAGACATTCACTGGACTGATGTTCACAGTGCTCATGGCATGAATGAAAAATATAACATTTTTGCTAGTAAAGTGCTTACCTTATTCGAACACTGCTTTCCCCCAAAACTTACCAAGGTTATAGCATAGTCTACAAAGAAGCCATGGATTACTCGAGGAATAGTGGTATCTTGTAAAACAAAAAGAAAACTGTATCTGTCAATCCGAAACATTTCCAATGTTGATGCTATAGCACATTATAAGAAATACTGCAAAATATTAAAGACTGTAATACGGATGTCAAAGCAAATATGTTACAAGGAAAAGATAGTCATATCAGATAACAAAATAAAGACAATATGGGATATAGTGAAGGAGGAGACCGGTAGAACCGGACATGAAGAGGAACAAATAGCATTAAGAGTAGATGATACATTGGTGACATGTGTATAGTGTTGCAGAACTTTTTAACAAACATTTTATAACTGTTACTGAAAAGATGGGGTTGTCAGGTTCGGTAGATGCTGCTATGGATTACCTTAGACCAGACATTTCAACTAACTTCCATAATATGAATTTGACCCTCACTACCCCAACAGAAATAATGTCCATCATAAAATCTTTAAAATCAAAAACATCTAGTGGGTATGATGAAATATCAACAAAGTTAATTAAAGAATGTGATTCCAAGCTAAGTAACATATTAAGCTATCTGTGTAACCAGTCGTTTATCAGTGGAATATTTCCTGAGTGGCTGAAATATGCTGAAGTTAAGCCACTGTTTAAGAAGGGAGATAAAGAAATAGCATCAAATTTCCATCCAATTTCACTGTTGCCAGCATTCTCAAAAATTTTCGAAAAAGTAATGTACAGTCGTCTTTATAACCATCTTACCTCAAATAACATACTGTCAAAGTCACAGTTTGGATTTCTAAAAGGTTCTGATATTGAGAAGGCTATCTACACTTACAGTGAAAATGTGCTTAATTCATTAGACAAAAAATTGCAGGCAACTGGTATATTTTGTGATCTGTCAAAGGCATTTGACTGTGTAAATCACAATATCCTTTTAAGTAAACTAGAATATTATAGTATAATCGCAAAATGCTTCAAAATGGTTCAAATCTTATATCTCTGGCAGGAAATAAAGGGTGTTACTAGGAAAGAGACATGTATCAAGCTATCAGGCATCATCCAAATGGGAACTGATTACATGTACGGTCCCACAAGGTTCCATTTTGGGCCCTTACTTTTTCTTGTGTATATCAATGACCTTTCATCAGTAACATTAGCAGATGCCAAGTTTGTTTTGTTTGCTGATGATACAAACATTGCAATAAATAGCAAATCAAGTGTAGTCTTAGAAAGATCAGCCAATAAAATATTTGTGGACATTAATCACTGGTTCCTAGCCAATTCTTTGTCACTAAACTTTGAAAAAACACACTACATGCAGTTCAGAACTTGTAAGGGGTGTCCCAAGAGTATGTGTCTAACATATGATGACAAGAAGATAGAAGTGGACAGTGTTAAATTCTTGGGATTACAGCTTGATAATAAATTCAACTGGGAGGAGCACACCACAGAACTGCTCAAGCGTCTTAACAAATCTCTGTTTGCAATGCGAATTTTGTCAGACATAGGGGATATAAAAATGAAAAAAGTTGGCATACTATGCTTACTTTCATTCCATAATGTCATATGGGATTATTTTTTGGGGTAATTCATCAAGCCAAGCTGAAGTTTTCCGGGCACAAAAACGTGCAGTAAGAATTATATGTGGTGTGAACTCAAGAACATCCTGCAGAAGCCTGTTTAGGGAACTAGGGATACTAACTACTGCTTCCCAATATATTTATTCCTGAATGAAATTTGTCATTAAAAATATCACTTTTTCAAACCAACAGCTCAATTCATGGAATCAATACTAGAAATAAGAATAATCTTCACAAGGATTTAAAGTCACTTAGTCTTGTGCAAAAAGGTGTGCATTATTCAGGAACACACATTTTCAATAACTTGCCAGCAGCCATAAAAAGCTTAACAACCAATGAAATTCAGTTTAAGAGAAGCCTAAAGGATTTATTGGTGGCCAACTCCTTCTACTCCATTGATGAATTTCTTAGTAAAACCAACTGATTTGTATATAAGTACAACATAACTTCTGCACAATTTCAGTGCAGTAATGTGTTCATTGAAAATAAGTATTACAGTAGTTGTATTACATGTTTATTACCTTATAAATAAATAAAAAACTTTTCTATTTTTAATTCAGTGCATTAGTATTTGTAAAATGACTCTGTGTTCATTAACAAAATGACGATCATTCCACTTGGGTCCTGTGAAATGGTACATTAGCTTACTTGTTCTGGTTGTAACTATTTGTCGTGTATTGTTGTTTTTCTGACATGTTCCACATCCTGGAGGGCCTCCTCACTACGGATCAATTGGAATGAAAGTAAATCAAATCTAATCTAATCAAAACATGCAACTGTTGCATGGCTGCTGTACAAAAAAAATCTGTGAAGCTTTGGTTGCTTCCAAAGTAGCAGTCAGTTTGCACAGTTCCCTGTGTATAGTTATTAAGTCACGCTGGATCCCGTTTTTAAGTCCCTAATATTGCCATATTGGCACAGTGACTATATAATGGATTTGTCAGTTGGTAACCAAAAGGTTATCCTCAGTGTGAGTGAGCCGCACATGCTAGCATACTAAAATTTCGTGACACTGCGTAACAATGAATGAAGCTTGCTGGGGAGCTTTATCACAGCTATCAGTATGATCGGGGCTACCACATTTGTTTTCAGCACAGCTGCACTTCCATTAAACCAAAGTTGCATAGTATGGTGGAATGGTGCTGTGACTAGTTGTCCACAGGATGAACAGTGTCTGTAATGCAGTGAAGGAAAATTAAATCTGTGAAAAGACAATGATGGTAGTACATATTGTCTGGTCGTTTCTGCTTGAATGCTGCAAAAGTTAGCACTCATGTGGAGGCAATTGCAACAGGGACCAAGGTTCGATGCTTCTGCAGTCAAGATGATTGATCAGCAGTATTTATAGCATGTTCACAGGTGCTAGTTGTCTTCAAACTTTGCACAAGTTTAAAAGTTTATTATTCTTTCTAAAAAATAGTGATAATTTATGTTGAGTAAGGCTGAACGTTGAGAGGACTGAATTCACAGCCAGTTGTGTTTGGGATGCTTTCAGGAAGAACAGAAGACGTCATGGCCTGACATATTGCAGAATAGGTCAACAGTTGGCTGATGTGTATGATTTACTGTAGTTGTACTAATTCTGTACTTTGTTGGTAAACCAAATGCGAGTTTCTATCCCCACTTTTCTGAAAATCTAATGAGAATGAAATCACATTTTGGAAGTGTCCATTATGTAAACTGGCATGAATATGGAGATGTTAGATTTAGGACAAGGTTGTCAAAATAGGAGACCTACCCAGTAGTGATGACTTCCTTTGTGAGCTATGGGAAAGAATAGAGGGCTTCGCTGTTAGGAAAATGGCCAAACCAGCTTCAATTGCCCATATCGAAATTAAAGTTGAGAGATTTGTTACATTTATATCATGCATTAAAATAAAATGGAAGGTGCAATAAGGATCGGAGGTAAACTACGAAAGGAATCTTGACCAACTGTCCAACTTCATGATGGCTCGAGCAAACTGGCGTGTTGTGCACCACACAGGGTACGCTATACAGGGTGTTACAAAAAGGTGCGGCCAAACTTTCAGGAAACATTCCTCACACACACAAAGAAACAAAATATGTTATGTGGACATGTGTCCGGAAACCCTTCCTTTCCATGTTAGAGCTCATTTTATTACTTCTCTTCAAATCACGTTAATCATGGGATGGAAACACACAGCAACAGAACGTACCAGCGTGACTTCAAACACTTTGTTACAGGAAATGTTCAAAATGTCCTCCCTTAGCGAGGATACATGCATCCACCCTCCGTCATATGGAATCCCTGATGCAGCCCTGGAGAATGGCGTATTGTATCACAGCCATCCACAATACGAGCACGAAGAGTCTCTACATTTGGTACCGGGGTTGCGTAGACGAGAGCTTTCAAATGCCCCCATAAATGAAAGTCGAGGTGGTTGAGGTCAGGAGAGCGTGGAGGCCATGGAATTGGTCCGCATCTACTAATCCATTGGTCACCGAATCTGTTGTTGAGAAGCGTACGAACACTTCGACTGAAATGTGCAGGAGCTCCATCGTGCATGAACCACATGTTGTCATACTTGTAAAGGCACATGTTCTAGCGGCACAGGTAGAGTATCCCGTATGAAATCGTGATAACGTGCTCCATTGAGCGTAGGTGGAAGAACATGGGGCCCAATCAAGACATCACCAACTATGCCTGCCCAAAAGTTCACAGAAAATCTGTGTTGATGACGTGATTGCACAATTGCGTGCGGATTCTCGTCAGCCCACACTTGTTGATTGTGAACATTTACAATTTGATCACGTTGGAATGAAGCCTCATCCGTAAAGAGGACATTTGCACTGAAATTAGGATTGACACATTGTTGGATGAACAGAAGTGTACCCGTGGAGGCCAATCAGCTGCTGATAGTGCCTGCACACACTGCACTGTACATATTATGGAAACAACTGGTTCTCTCATAGCACTCTCCATACAGTGACGTGGTCAACGTTACCTTGTACAGCAGCAACTTCTCTTACACTGACATTAGGGTTATCGTCAACTGCACGAAGAAGTGCCTCGTCCATTGCAGGTGTCCTCGTCGTTCTAGGTCTTCCCCAGTCGCGAGTCATAGGCTGGAACGTTCCGTGCTCCCTAAGACGCCGATGAATTGCTTCAAACGTCTTCCTGCTGGGACACCTTCGTTCTGGAAATCTGTCTCGATACAAACGTTCCGCGCCATGGCTATTGCCCCATGCTAATCCATACATCAAATGGGCATCTGCCAACTCCGCATTTGTAAACATTGCACTGACTGCAAAACCACGTTCGTGATGAACACTAACCTGAACACTAACCCGTTGATGCTACGTACCTATGTGCTTGATGCTAGTACTGTAGAGCAATGAGTCGCATGTCACCACAAGCACCGAAGTCAACATTACCTTCCTTCAATTGGACCAACTGGCGGTGAATCAAGGAAGTACAGTACATACTGACGAAACTAAAATGAACTATAACATGGAAATTTTGCGTTTCCGGACACATGTCCACATAACATCTTTTCTTTATTTGTGTGTGAGGAATGTTTCCTGAAAGTTTGACCATACCTTTTTGTAACACCCAATGAACTGAAAACAGGTGTTCACAATAGTAAATTTTGTAAAAGGATTATGGTCTTGTGACTGTTGAGGGACTTAACTGGTCCATGCCAGTCCTAATTAAATTAGATGATGAAAACAGATGGCAGAACATGACAGTATAAAGTGAAAAACAGAAATACATTAACAGGAAAAGAGGTGACATCATGCACCACAACTATGGAAACTTAGATTTAATCATAAAGGGATGCAAAAGGAAGGGCAGGAGCTTGTTGCTTGATGAATCAGACGTTTTTCGTCATCTCATCAGCCTATCAAGGTGTAATGAACTTACAAGTGGTAGGAATAGAAGTGAGTGTGCTGTTGCCATACAACATTTGTGTCACGAGGCCGTAGAATTTAATTCTGCTGCTATAAAAGTATGCCAAAGCAAAGGTGGTAAAGGAATATGAAATGAGCAGAAACGCCTATAGGTAAGTCAGGTAAGTTAATGAATTTAAAGAGGCAAAACATTTAAAGTTTTTCTCAGTGATGCAGTGCTGGCAAGTAGTACTTTAGCTTTGTGGGTGTGTAAGGTACTGGGGTGTGTCCAACTGTATAGCTATTTATAGTGTACATGTGAATGCATAACGTGGTATGTATTAGTGCAAATAAAAGGGTCACAAAAGTAGCCTGTATCAGTAATGTATGCCTATCCAGATACACGGCTCTTTTGGTTAGTGACAGATGGGGAAGCACAGAGCAGCTGAACAGATTGCATGAAGCATTCTAAATTGTTCCATAAACGGAATGGTCATCAGATGAGTTGGCATTCACATCATCAAAATCGCAGAGCCTAAGTGGCAGGTAAAACACATCACTGGAGGGAAAAATGCACAAAATTGTTGGTTAGTGAATGTTTAATTAGAGTATCAACGTAATTGATAACATTGGTGGTGGCCTTATTGGGAAAAAGACTTCATTATTCATAATTTTCTTCAAGGAGTGAACAGACCTGAAATTTGGTGTAGTGCCAGGTGCATCAGCCAGGAACTGCTTGGGAAATGTGGTTCTGTACTGCTGAATGTCTCATTTTATTCGATGGATGATGTAGATAATGTCTGAGATCCCCTCTTGCACAATGGCGACGAGTAATGTAGGACAAGGGTTCATAAAGATCAAATGGCGGCTCCAGTATTATTATAAAAATGTACTAAGCAGATATATCCCCAAGGGCAGATCAGTGTTCAGATTGGAAACAATGTGGAACATTATTACCTGTGTACGCATAGTACTCAAAGCAGTGTCAGTGGTAGATGAACATTGAGGCAAAATAACATGATAGTGTAGGAATTATAGTTACCCACTCAGGGAACTCTCTTTAAATGTGTAAGCGGAAATGTTGTGTTTCATAGGTGTTTGTGTTGTGTGTGAGTGGAGCCACTACTGCCATAATTGAGGTGTTGTAGTTCTCATTGTGCAAGCGGGGCACGTATGTTTTTATTTGACAGCAAGATGACACATGGTAAAATGGACCGTAGTACAAAGATGAATCAGAAGTAAGTGCTATGACCAGACCAGTGTCTCTATGATAACTGATTGGACTGTGTTAGGATGATGCCTCTGGAGGAACCAGAAGGCCAAGCAACATCTTCCTGACTCATTTGCGTGGGATAGATTTTGAAAGACACTAACTGCCTATCTAGCGAGCCCCATTGGTTCCTTTCACTTGCAAATTGTTGAGCAGTTAATGACATGGATTAAACAGGAGCCTGTACATCGAACAAGGCATATCACATTTCTCGCAGTATATCATTGTTTAATGGTCTTACACCCTCATGTTAAATGGAAGTGGTTGGAAAAAAAGATGGTGTAAAGGATAGCAGTACTATTATCTTTCAGATTAGGATGCACACTGGAAGCAGTTTGAAACTTGCTGGAAACACCTTTGCAGGTGTTGCAATTGAAACATACCATATTAATATCTTAAAAGAATGATCAAAGTTTCAGATACTTTGCTTATGGAATGGTAAGTCCATAATTAACAGTGAAACGCATAAATGGAGTGGTGATATTCCAATTGCCAAGACATATGAGCCAAGATGATGTGAATAAGTCATAGGTAGGGTTAGTGGGGGGCCAAGATGAAGTGCTTAACGATATTCCTGTCATTGCTCAAACACTTACTCTTTGACAACTGATGTGCCAAATCATTGCAATAACATAATAGACCTTCTTGTGACAAACAGAGCCAAACTGTTTGAAACAGTTAACGCAGAACAGGGAATCGGAGATCATAAAGCAGTTACAGCATCAGTGCTTTCAGCCATAAATAGTAATACTAAAAATGGTAGGAAGATTTTTCTGTTTAACAAAAGTGACAAAAAGCAGATTTCAGAGTAGCTGACGGCTCAACACAAAAGTTTTATCTCATGTACAGATAGTGTTGAGGATCAGTGGTCAAAGTTCAAAACCATCGTAGAATATGCATTAGATGAGTATGTGCCAAGCTAGATCGTAAGAGATGGAAAAGAGCCACCGTGGTACAACAACCGAGTTAGAAAACTGCTACAAAAGCAAAGGGAACTTCACAGCAAACATAATCATAGACGAAGCCTTGCTGACAAACAAAGATTACATGAAGCGAATTGTAGTGTGAGGAGGGCTATGCGAGAGGCGTTCAACGAATTCGAAAGTAAAGTTCTATGTACTGACTTCGCAGAAAGTCCTAAGAAATTTTGGTCTTATGTCAAAGTGGTAGGTGGATCAAAACAAAATGTCCAAACACTCTGTGACCAAAATTGTACTGAAACAGGGGAGGACAGACTAAAGTCCTATATACTAAATGTATTTTTCCAAATCTATTTCACAGAGGAAGACTGCACTGTAGTTCCCTGTCTTGATTGTTGCACAGATGACAAAATGGTAGATATCGAAATAGACGACAGAGGGATAGAGAAACAATTAAAATAGCTCAAAAGAGGAAAGGCCGCTGGACCTGATGGGATACCAGTTCGATTTTACACAGAGTACGCGAGGGAACTTGCCCCCCTTATTGCAGCGGTGTCCCTTCTGTGATATTGCTGAAAGACTTGGCAGGGATTTTGCCACTGTACATGATTGGTGATATCGGTGCTCATGGGAATGTATGGTCGTAAGTAGACTGGGCTCCAGATTGCCATGTGACACTAATGAGAGAAAAGACGATCATGTTTGGCGTATGGCTCTGGGCCATCATACTGCATCTGCAGTAGAAATACGGGCAGCATTTAGCACCACATTGACACAATGAACAGTTACAAATCGGCTACTTCAGTGACAGCTTCGAGCCAGCTGCACAGTAGCATGGATCTCACTGACCCCATACCACCACCAGTGGTGTCAGCGATAGCTCATTGGAGAGCGGGATGCAGGTCTCATGCGTTTCCTGATGAGAGTTGGTTCTGTCTTGGTGCCAGTGATAGCTTTGTGTTAGTTAGAAGGTGGCCAGTTGAGGGCCTGCAACCAACATGTCTGCTTCTACATCTACATGTACATCTACATTAATACTCCGCAAGCCACCCAACGGTGTGTGGCGGAGGGCACTTTACGTGCCACTGTCATTACCTCCATTTCCCTTGTTAGACATACAGGACCTACAGCTGGAGTTATGGCCAAGGGTTTGTTTTCATATTACAGCGAGAGCCGTCTCATGGTTATCCCACGCAACCTGACTGCAAATTTGTATGTCAGTCTATTGATTCGATTTGTTGGGCTGCCATTCATGTATAGCGTTTCAAGGGGTGTTTTTCAACAGGATAACGCTTGCTCACATAGCGCTGTTGCAACCCAACGTGCTCTACAGTGTGTTGACATGTTGCTTTGGTTTGCACAATCACCAGGTCTGTCTCCAGCCGATCACATATGGGACATTATTGGACGTCAACCTCAGTGTCACACACAACAGCATTAACCAAACCGGTATTGACAAACCAAGTGCAACAGGCACCAAACTCCATCCCACAGATTGACATCCAACAACTGTACAATACAATGCATGCACGTTTGCTTGCTAGCATTCAACATTCTGGAGGTTACAGTGGTTATTAATGTACTAGCATTTCACATTTGCTACAGATTTTGTTGCACTTACATAACCTGTGATCCTGCAGTTTAATAACGTTCTACCTAGATAAATGTATTCCTGAAATTCAATAGCCTACATTAATTATTTTTAGGTGTTACAATTTTCTCCATCATCTGATGTTTGATCATCACATTTAGTAGTAACTTTTCAGGTGACTTAAAGATGGGACTCTTGTCCTGGAACCCGATTGTGTGTTTCTCATATGGAAAGTAAATTTAATATAATTGCATTTGGATTTAATTAAACATGAATAATATTTACATTCTATTGTTTATGTTCTTCAAATGTAATACTGGCTGCTATCTCAAGAATTACAATAAGTTTTGGCTGTTTAAGTAATGTTGATCTACTTGCTATTTTTGGTGTCTTTCTTTGTTCACGCATGATAATAAATTTTGACAGTGACTGGGAGTTGAATTGCATAGATTTTAGTAATTTTTCTTAATGTAAGGTTGTTATATTATTGTGCACAGTTATTTATTCACACATTTTTGCTCGAATCCTTGTTAATACTTCACTGCCAGTGGGTAGCGTACTTCAGTAATAAGACAAATGTAATTTGTTTTCTCAGTAATATATCTTGAAACAATAAATATATCCATAGTTTCTCAAATAAAAAAAAACCACAACCCCTAATTCACGCACTTCTCATGCCACATCTCACTATGAATGTAAAACTTTGCCTCATAACTCTCCAATTTTAACAATCTATAAACTGAAAATATCAGTTTGAAGTTTCTCAGCGTAAAATTAAATAAAGTAAGCCTCAATGGAGTACAAAAATAGATACTTAAAATGACAAAATAGATTGGAGCTGTTGACAGTATTAATTTTCATAGTAAAATTACCATTAATACTGTACATTTTAAAGTGGTATTTAGAGAATAAGACTAATACAAATCTCATTATGAGTAAATGTTGAGTAGTATCATCATCATCATGTGATGTTCTTGCCCTTTTTTGGATGCTTTCCTTTCGAAATATATATAGCAGGCGCCATAATTGGAGAAATATCGTTCATATTTTCAAAAATCCTTATCTTGCACTTCATGGCATAATCCATCTTTGGAATGTTAAATGAACCTTAAGAGTGTGGAGAGTGAAACGAGTCATCAGGATGGCAGTAGATTTGTTATAATATATACTTTATTCTGGCCCTGGGCAATAGTACATCAGGAAAAGCTTGGTGGAGGCGTCCAGTTGCTTCCATGCAAAAGAATTGACGCCTTCCTTCTTATGATAGCTGTGAACTTCCTCCAGTGACTCCGACTGGGCTGCCCTGTCTTGTGGTTGAACAGTGGAGTCCATACTGCACTCTGGGACGTCGCTCCGTGTGTCACAGGCTCATGGTTTAGGCTGTGACTCTACGACAAGAATCATTTACTACACGAATGGCTGGGTACTTATATGTTGTAGACCATGTTCATTAAAAACTTAAGGCATGTACTCTAAACATTTTCGTGGTAGCAAGTGAGGAAAGGCTTCCATCTTTCTGGTAGAGTACTGCATGGTCGCATGTTACTATACTGTGGACAATGCCACTTGGCCGCGTTTTGCTTTGCAACGCCTCCCTGCGGGCTTCTCTGTTGCAAATCACTTCCGCTCCAGAGTACTTTGGCATCAAATATGGTCGATACGCTAGACTGCCGTCCTTTTTATCAAATCCCATCCCTCAGGTCAACAAACTAGATTATCCTTTACATAAGAGTTCCTGGCGACTTACTCTGTCAGCCCTGTTTCGTCTCTTAAGAATTTTTCTAACAATTGTTTCTTTTAACCCAATCACTTAATCTTACACATTGCCACAGAGCCCCTTGTCCTGCCCCTTAACTCAAAAACCTGGGAACTTGTTTCATTACAGGCTCCTGGTATTTTATTGAATGGACCTAAAACATCAATCCCTAGAAATCCGAATAGTGCTAATGCTTCAGGTAACACCTGCAATGGTACTCTCAATGGACACAAATCCGCTCTCAGTGTGCACTGTATGCAATTCCGCGCAAACTGGTTTATGTCTGTTTGCCTGTTCCTCCATCAATAACTTTCCACTACTCTTATGTTGGTAGATCTGCAACCTCCATGATGCGCTAATATGTGATTGTGTGCTTCTTGTAGCACTCTATTCCTTAGCTTCTCCTGCGGCCCCAGCTTCGTAGCTTGGTTTCTCTGCATAGCAATCCATCTTCCGTACAAAACTATGACTACTTAAAATACTGCTTAATTCTTCATCCGCTTTCTGTGCAGCTTTCCATCCTTATGCTTACTGCCCCCAATATGTAATACAGGTATTTTTCTACTTAAGCTGCCCACATTTCTGTGGTGCTTCCCACATTTATGCATAACTTCAAAATCAAATTCACTTAGTCTTACTCCCCAATGTGACAACCTGCTGTAAGTATCCTTTAATCCCAACAAGCATTTTAATGCCACATAATCTGTTTCTACTCTAAACTTTTTACTGTACAGATAACATTTGAAATATGTTGTTCCTTAAATGAGATTTAACATCTCTTTCTACGTTGTGGAATAATTTCTTTCCACAGAATTTAGTTGTCTTGATGCATAGGTTAACAGATGCTCTACGCCTTCTACCTCTTATGACAACACACAGTCTAGTGCATGATTTCATGCATCACATGATATCGGACTCGATGTTAAAGCTTCTTTTAACTCGTACAAAGCACGCTGGCACTCTTCTGACCACAAAAATTTAGTACACAATTGAACTGTGTCAATGGCATGGTAGTATCCACAAATCCATTTGTGAACCACTGGTAATAGTTCGCTAGTCCCAAGAACGAATACGGCTCCTTTACAGATTCTAGTGCAGGAAATTCACATACAGCTCTCATTAATGTTGGGTATGTCTTAAACTCATTTTTATTTATGATGTGACCTAAGTTCTATCACAAAATTTCACTTTGCTGTACTCAGTGTTACTTACGCTGCATTTAACCTTAGGAAGACTTCCCTTAATTGCTGCATATGCTGTTCTGTACTACTTCCGTAGACGATTGTGTCATCGAGATACTCTAAGCACTGCCATGATTTGGAACCTCTGACTACTCTGTCCAACAGTCTCTGAAAAGATGCACGTGCATTTTTTTAATCCGTATGGAATTGCCCCCAGGGGCTCAGCATTCATTTGCTGGGTACTGGCTTGGCGACCCCGGGGTTCCTGAGCTGGGGACTGGTAAGCGCCGCCAGTCCCCTGTCACCGTAACCTCTGAGCATACTTCAGCGACCACCGTGCGGCGCGGCGGTGGAACGTTGTGTGTCTCAGGGAATGGGGATCTTGGCTTGACCGCCCAGATCGCGAGGATGGAATAAACCTCTATAAAAAAAAACCTCAATCTCAAGGTGTGCTGCACGCTGATGAGATGCATGGCTGTTGAGGTGGAACAGTCGATAGCGGGCAACCTCTGGGGAACCTGCCGCACCTCAGTTGTATAAGGCTTACCTAGGCACACGGGGCTCTGTCTAGGTGGACTTGTAGTTCCCTAGCTACTCGTGGGACCGAGATGGATCCTTCGAAATCCTCTTTTCTTCCTCCCAGCGGAAAGGGTGGGCCGCTGGAAGGTTCTAACACCCAGTCTCTTAAGAGGGCCCGTACAGTCAGTCCCCCTGACTCCGGCGCTTCTTTAAAAAGTCCAGTCTTAGGTAACAGAATGCATTCTAATAATCCGAATGTGTTTCTCATTGTGAAACGGAAGGAGGGTAGTTTTGAGAAGGTTTCGCCCTTCTATATACAAAAGGGATTGGAGGGAATCTGTGGCTCCTTAAAATCGGTGAAGTGCTTACGTAATGGGACCTTGCTAGTGGAAACTTCCACTTCCCAGCAAGCAACTAACCTCCAATCTGCTAAATGCCTTGGAGAGTATGCCATAGACACTGAACTGCACAGCACCTTGAACTACAGCAAAGGTGTTGTGACATGCCGGGATCTAGTTGATATTCCCAAGGAAGAACAGCAACGTGAGTGGGCTCCAGAAGGTATCATTGATGTCCAACACATCATGAAGAGGGTTGATGGCACTCTTGTCAAATCCGACTCCTTTATTCTGACCTTCAGTAGCACAAAACTTCCTGAACATGTTAAAGCTGGCTTCCTTCGCCTTAATGTGAGGCCTTATTTCCCGACCCCAATGCGCTGTTTTAAATGCCAGCGTTTTGGGCATACCACCTTAGGCTGTAAAGGCGAAGCGACTTGTGGAAACTGTGGTCAGGCTGCTCATGAAGGAGTTGGTTGCTCGTCTCCGGCTAAATGTATTAATTGCTCTGGGAAGCATCCTGTTTGGAGTAGGGACTGCCGCATATTTTTAGAGGAACGCAAGGTCCAGGAAATAAAAACAACCAAGCGTATCCCCTATGGTGAGGCCAAGAAGATTTATAGGTCGATGCAACCTCCCACATTTGCTACATCTTTTGCATCCCTGGTACAGAAGCCTACTCCAAAAGTCGATGCCTCAAGGCAAACTGAGGTAGTGAGTGTTGGCACTAACACCTGCAGCTGTCAGTGCTCTTGCAACACAGCCAGTGTTTCAGAGCCAGTAGCCCCTACTCGAACGGCAGACAAAGGTACAGTGGCGAACTTGGTCCAGCCCCTCGCGCTTCCAACAGCTGAGGTTGTTCCCAAGCCCATTGCGCCAATTACCACTCCCACATCAGCTCCCCCAAAGTCCACCAAACCACAAGAAGCTACCGTACAGCAGCAACAGCGGGTCAAATCCCGTGGTAAACAATCTGACCATGCAGATGTTGTTTTACGTGAGGTTTCATCTGACTCTTCCCCAGAGTTGATGGAATACGATGTATGTGTGGGGCAATCATCTCGTCCCACACCTGCCCCTCCACCTGCTGCGGTCTCCCCGCCCCGTCGGAGAGACAGGATGAAGGTGCTACCCCCAACATAGATGGCTCCCATACTCCAGTGGAACTTGCAAGGGTTCAGGACGCATGTGGAGGAACTTCGTCTACTCTCTCAGGGTAGACCACTGTGTCTCTGTCTCCAGGAGACGTATTTCCATCCATCATACTCCCCTGAGATACGAGGCTATACACTCCACAAAAAGGACGACCTGCGTGGAGAGAGAGCTAGAGGAGGCGTAGGTATTTTCGTCAGGACGGACTACCACTCCTTGCCTCTCTCACTTACGACGACTTTACAGGCCGTCGCTGTGTCCATGCACGTGCGTCATCCATTGACTGTATGTTCACTTTACTTGCCCCCACATGATGCTCTTGATGAAGCGGCCCTCACCGACCTTCTTACACAGTTCCCCCAGCCATTCATTATTTGTGGTGATTTTAATGCCCACAATGTGCTTTGGGGCTCTGCAATTACCTGCCCCAGGGGTAGAGCGATTGAGAGGCTTCTCCTGTCATCCTGTGCCTACTTGCTCAATGGAGGAAAGAGTACTCATTTCTGCACGGCGACTGGGTCGTTCTCTGCCATTGATCTCTCGCTTTGCTCTCCAGCTCTTGCCGCCAGTGCTCACAGGGAAGTCGTTGCTGACTTGCACGGCAGTGATCATTTCCCAATCTGGATTCACCTGCCAGATGGCGTGGGCCCCAAAAGGAGACCACCACGATGGGTGCTCAGTGGAGCTGACTGGACACTTTATAGCCAGTTGGCCCAATTCGAACACTGTGCGAATGTTGAGGTGTGGGTGGATCATATTACCAAAACGGTCCACCACGCCGCTGCAGCATCCACTCCACAGTCCACAGGCCACCGGAAGAGGCCACCTGTGCCTTGGTGGAGTGCCGAATGCCGCTCTGCAATCAGGACCAGGCGTGCGGCTCTGCATCGGTTCAAGTGTCGGCCAACTGCTGAGAATCTTGCAGCCTTTCGGGTTGCGAGGGCAAGATGTCGCCGCATTATTCGTGAGAGCAAGAAGAGGTCGTGGCAAACTTTCCTGAACACCATTAATCGTTCCACCAAAAGTTCCATTGTGTGGGAGACCATCAGGAGAATTTCTGGCAGAGGAGGGAAGTGCCCCACAGCTGCTGTAATGACTAACGGCACTCTCCACACGGATCCGCGAGACATTGCCCAGACTATGGCAGCGTATTTTGCCACAGTTACTGCAACAACCAGTCAGGATTCAGGTTTCTAGCACCATAGAGCGGTTGCTGAGAGATGTAGTTTGAACCTCCAGTTCACCTCTCATGAAGTTTACAACTGCCCATTTTCTATACGGGAGCTGGAGTCTGCATTGTCTGGAGCTCGTGACACATCCCTGGTCACGACAGGATCCATTACAGTATGCTATGGCACCTCACAATGCGCAACAGAGAACTCCTCCTCGCACTTTTTAATGACATTTGGGCGTCGGGTCGCTTTCCTGACGCGTGGCGTGAGGCAGTATTAATCCCTTTTTTAAAACCTGGGAAAGACTGCACGAGCCCAAGTAGCTACCGTAGTATTGCCCTCACTAGCTGCGTAGGGAAGACCTTGGAGCGGATGGTCAACCGCCGCCTTGTCTGGATGTTAGAATTCCGGCAACTCCTTAGTCGCTTTCAGTGTGGGTTCAGGAGGTTTCGTTCCACCTTCGATAACCTTGCCTTCCTGTAGGCGGCTATACAACAAGCTTTCCTCCGCCGTCATCACCTTCTAGGTGTATTTTTCGACATCGAGAAGGCCTACGATACCACTTGGAGGCGTCTCATCCTGGAGCAGCTTCACGAATGGGGTTTTCGTAGTTGTCTTCCTCTTTTTATTCAGTCTTTCCTCTCACCACGATATTTTAGATACCGAATTGGTGACGTCCTGTCTGATAGCTTTGAGAAGGAGAATGGTGTCCCTCAGGGTAGCGTTTTAAGTGTGACTCTCTTTGTCATCGCTATTAATAGCATTACGTCCATAGGGAAAAGTCATGTCCAGTGTTCTTTGTTTGTGGATGATTTCTCTTTGTTCTGCTCTTCTTCAAGCCTTGCAACGACAACTCGTCAGTTGCAACTTATGGTTAGGCGTTTGGATGACTGGGCGCAGAAGTGTGGTTTTAAGTTTTCCACCGAGAAGTCTGTATGTGTTCTTTTTAACCGTTCTCTTTCGATTTTAACCTTTCCTGAGTTGCGGTTGAGGGACACTATTCTTACTTTTAAAGACACGGTGAGATATCTGGGGCTCATTTTTGACTCGAGGCTCACGTGGTTACCTCATCTTAAAGACCTGAAACGGCGGTCGCTTCAGGCTTTAAGTAATTTAAAATGTCTTAGCCACAGTACATGGGGAGCTGACAGGACTTGTCTGCTCCAGTTTTACAGGGCGTTTTGTGCGATCTCGGCTCGATTATGGGTGCACGGTGTATGGGTCTGCGAGGCCATCTTACTTAAAGATTTTGGACGTTGTCCACCATGAAAGACTTCAGTTGGCCACTGGGGCATTCCGAACTAGCTCCATACCAAGCCTCTGTGCTGAGGCAGGTGAACTGCCACTTCATATGCGGCCACGGCTACTTACGGTACGCCAGGCGTATAAAACTTTGTCCACGCCATACACACCTGCGTACCATACAGTTGCTCAGCCTCCTCTGGCACGGTTATTTCATAACCGGCAACGTGCGACACAGCCCTATGGGATTCGCGCACAGGATTGCCTCGCTGCGATGTCTATGGCTGGTCTTCATGTTTTACGTCGCGGTTGGAGCAGATCTCCACCTTGGCTCCTCCGAAGACCCAAACTTATTTTAGATTTGACTCGTTTTAAGAAGGATGGCACGCCAGATTTTACATTCCAGTCACTGTTTTTTAACATTTTAGATGTGCATCACGGTTTCACTGTCGTTTACACTGATGGCTCCAAACAGGAGAATTTCCTTGGCTGTTCTGTGGTGTTCCCTGATCATGTTACCCGGATTCGCCTCCCTGCTGAATATACCGTTTTCGCAGCGGAGCTCCACGCGATCCTGAAGGCACTGGAGCTCATGCATCGTGTTCGGGGCGATCGATTTCTTCTCTGCTCCGATTCTCTTAGTGCCTTATAATCACTGCAGAACGTATACCCGACTGAGGAGATGGTCCAACCGATATATGACCAACTGTACTTGCTCCAACGGCGGGGTAAAGAGGTATCCTTCTGCTGGGTGCCTGGTCCTGTCGGCATATGGGGCAATGAACAGGCCAATCGGGCTGCCAAGGAGGCCTGCAGAGAGCAGGATGTGGTCCAGTGTCCTATCCCCTTGCAGTCGGTCATTGCTGCACTCCACAGGAAGTGCATGGAGTTGTGGGAGGACGAATGGCTGGCGGTGACGGCCAATAAACTGCGGTTGGTAAAGTCAACCACTCAGCCGTGGCGCTCCTCCTGCCAGTTGCTCAGGCGGGAAGAGGTGGCCCTCACACGTCTTCGGATCGGGCACTGTCCTCTCACACATAGCTTTTTATTATGGCGGGAGGATCCTCCGTTTTGTGATGCTTGTGGTGTGCACATCTCTGTCTGGCACATTTTAAAAGACTGCATTTTATACCATGATGCACGGGCAGAAGCACAAGTTGATGGGGATCTGCCTTCTGTTTTAGCTAATGATGAGACGTGTGTGTCTAGGGTTTTTAAGTTTTGTGACGTGTCTGGACTCTGGCCTAAACTTTTAGGCTGGCGGTTTTTGTGTATTGCAGAGTGGCTGACTCCTCCCCTATTTTCCTTGTGGTCAGCCAGCCACTTCCATCTGCTACATTGTTTTAGCTCCCTCTATCATTTTCTTCCTGTGTTGTCCATGTTTTACTGTTGACACCCTGCTTCATCCCACGCTTCGGTGTGGATGTGCACATATTTTTCAACGATTGTTATCCGTGTTTTATGTTCCGTTTTATATTCCTGTTCTGGGATTTTTCTTGACACTCGTCTCTCTATGTTACTGAACGGGCGCTGAAGACCTTGCTGTCGTGCGCCCACAAAACCCCTCTACTACTACTACCCCCCGTATGGAATTTTTCTGAATTGGTATTGTCCACACTACGCCAAATACGCTGATTCGTGTCGATCCTGAGGTGAAGTCTATACCTGGTGACAATGACTGTCCACATACATTGTTGAAAAAACTTGCATTATGCTAAATGATCCAAGACTTCTGTAATGTTTGTTAAAGGATAGACGTCAATTATGGTTTCTGAATTTAGGTGTCTGTAATCAAAGGAAAACCTGTACTTCTGTGACCCATTCAATGATTTTTTTGACATGACGACTGTTCCTGACCCCCATGGACTATTACTTTCTTCAATTATTCCTCCTTTCAACTGTTGATCGATAAATTCCTTCAAAATTAGCTGCAAGTACCTAAGTATTCTGAGTGATTTGCGCCAGAATGGTGATTTATTTCCTATTGGTATGCAGTGCTATGTAATATGCGTAAGTGCTAATGACTGTTTTGGAAAAAATAAATCCTTAAATTCCCAAAGAAAGTTTTCCATTCATTCTGCATTGCTGCTCTTTAGCTGCTTCACTTTTTTCTCCTAATGCAGTTTCAGTGGTGTACGGCGTGGAAGACACCCCTCGTGTCCCACTCTTCCTGCTCCAGGGCATCCATATTAGCGATTACCAAACCCCTTTGTTAATCAAATGTCCTCTATCTACATAAACAGGTACTTCTCTTCACGCTTTATTTCTTGAATGCATACAATATCTCTTTTAACCAAGCAACACAGCTGACGTAATACTTCATTCTCTTCTAACGGTTCCACCACACACAAAAGTCCTACTGGCAAGATAGATTCAGTACTCACCCAAAGCAGTTTCACAGTACCCTTAGGTAAACAAACGTCTGAATCAAGCTTCAGTGTGGTCTTTTGTGGTTTAGTCGGTTTGTCTTTCATGGCGGAATTCCGTCGCGACATCGCTACGCTGAGAATGGCTTCATGTAACTGAAAAATTGTTCTATCACGTTCCACCCTATGTAGCTGGAGATCGATTATGGTGCAATACTGATATAAGAAATCCAATATCAGATACCTGTCGTAGCCCTAGCTCATGTGTGACAATCCCTACACATTGTTTAAACCATACCGTATCCAGGCAAATGTCTGCTTAAAGTCCACTGATTCTAATAGTGTCACTTCTTTTCCCCGCAATTCCACTCAGTCTATACTGTGGTGGGTCCCATTGCTTACATTTCACCAGAGCATTACTGGCGGCCAACACATACGTGTCTGTGTCCAACAATATCCTGCGACCTGTCTTTCCTACTATTACCCCTCTGCATACGATTTCGTAGCATCCAATCTTACTGGGATGGATCGTAGGTAGGCATGGGGCTATTCCTGCCTGGTCGTCTACTTCTGAAACTATTACTTTCTCTTACTTTATCCACATCATCTGGAGGCTGGCGACATTTCCTCCTTACATACCCCATTTGTCCACACCTGAAACATTTTATATTAGCAGCAAACACTGTCAGTTTACCGAGCATTCCAATCAACAAATCGATCTCTTCACATTCTATAGCGAACTGAACTGCTGTGTGCAAATCCGTCTGACCCCTGTCCACACATGTCTTGATATTTCTGCATGCAACTTTCTTAAAATTCCTCGAGCTCCCTCCGCTCAGTTTTTTGGAAAATAATTTCACTGAGTGCAGCATCCTGTCCCAATTAATAGGTACATCCATAAAGTTTCCTTATCCCATTTGCAAATTGTTCCGCAATTTCCATATTCTTCTTAGTTGTCAGCCCTAATTGTTCTCTATAATGTTTGGCACTGTTTCTTTTCGTATATCTTTTAACTGAATTTTCTTTGAATAATTCGAATGTTGTGGGGTGCTTCTGTATAGCCTACATAAGTTTTTTCTTCCTCTGTCTCAGTTTTGCAACACTCAATAATTTCAGACCAGACCAAACTTCCATCTGAGCCAGATTTCTAAAGTCTCCCACAAAGGACTGCACATCCTCGGTGTCTTATGGGAAAAAGCAGCAATTAAACTCTACTTGCAATACTATCTACTTCACAAAATGCATGACCATCAAACTGCTTCTCCATGACCAAAATAAAATAATTTTTTGAATCACTGTACCAAATGTTGCAGGTTCATACATTGCTCTCAGGAGGTGACATTCATGTTCTGACATCAGTCTTTAATGACCCTGTTGAGAGTGAAATGAGACATCAGTATGACAGTAGATTTGTTCAATTAATTTCTTTCTTATGGCCCTCGGCCGCAGTACATCAGGAACAGCTTGGTGGAGGCCTCCAGTTGCCTCTCATGTAAAAAAGTAGACGTCCATCATTGCTGAATGCGCAGGGAGTGCGGCCGAGCATGGCGTCACTCAAATGATGCTCTCAGTCACATATCTGGCAGCGACAGTGATGACAGTGTGACGGTGCAGCTGACGATGGCTGTGAACTTCCTCACCCTTGTGACTCATGGCAGTGTTCTCTGCCTCGTGGTCAGACAGCGCACCCCATACTGCACTCTGGGATGTCGCTCTGGGTGTCACAGGGTCGTGGTTTAGGCTGTGATACTGAGACGAGAGTCATTTAGTACGTGAATGGGAATAGCTGAGAACTTAAATGCTTAAGACAATTACTCTACACTCTTCCGTACTTGCAAGTGAGCAAAGGCTTCCATCCTCCACTAGCGTACTGCAAAGTCGACATCTACATCTACATGAATACTCTTCAAATCACATTTAAGTGCCTGGCAAGGGTTCATCGAACCACCTTCACAATTTTCTATTATTCCAGTCTCGTATAGCATGCATAAATAACGAACACCTATATCTTTCCGTATGAGCTCTGATTTTCCTTATTTTATCGTGGTGATCGTTTCTCCCTGTGTATGTCGGTGTCAACAAAGTATTTTCGCATTCGGACGAGGAAGTTGGTGATTAGAATTTCGTGAGAAGATTCCTTCGCTAAGAAAAACGCCTTTCTTTTAATGGTGTCCAGGCCAAATCCTGTATCATTTCAGTCACACTCTCTCCAATATTTCGCGATAATACAAAGTGTGCTGGCCTTCTTTAAAATTGTTCGATGTAATCTGTCAGTCCTACCTGGTAAGTATCCCACACCATGCAGCAATATTCTAAAAGAGGGCAGACAAGCGTAGGAAAGGCAGTCTACTCAGTAGATCTGTTACATTTTCTAGTGTGTTGCCAATAAAGTACAGTCTTTGTTTAGCCTTCCCCACAACATTTTCTATGTGTTCCTTCCAATTTAAGTTCTTCATAATTTTAATTCCTAGGTATTTAGTTGCATTTACGGCCTTTAGATTTGACTGATTTATCGTGTAACCGAAGTTTAACGGGATCCTTTTAGCTCTCATGTGGACGACTTCACACTTTTCGTTATTTGGGGTCAACTGCCACTTTTCGCACCATTCAGATTCTAAATCGTTTTGCAATTTGTTTTGATCTTCCGATGACTTTATTAGTCCATAAACGACAACGTCATCTGTAAACAACCTAAGACGGCTGCTCAGATTGTCTCCCAACTCGTTTATATAGATAAGGAACAGCTATGGGCCCATAACACTATCTTGGCGAACGCCAGGAATCACTTCTGTTTTACTCGATGACTTTGCGTCAACTATTAATTCCTTTCTGACAGGAAGTCACAAATCGAGTCACATAACTGAGACGATATTCCATAAGCACGCAATTTCACTACAATCCGCTTGTGTGGTACAGTGTCAAAAGCCTTCCGGTAATCCAGAAATACCGAATCGATCTGAAATCCCTTGTCAGTAGCACCCAAAACTTCATGCGAATAAAGAGCTAGTTGTGTCTCACAAGAACGATGTTTTCTAAACCAATGTTGATTGTGTGTCAATGGACCGTTTTCGTCGAGGTAATCCATAATGCTTGAACACAATATATGTTCCAGAATCCTACTGCATATCTATGTTAATGATATGGGCCTGTAATTAAGTGGGTTACTCTTACTACTTTTCTTGGATATTGGTGTGACCTGTGCAACTTTCCAATCTTTGGGTACGGATCTTTCGTCGAGCGAATGGTTGTATATGATTGTTAAGTATGGAACTAATGCATCAGAATAATCTGAAAGGAACTTAATTGGTATACAGTCTGGACCGGAAGACTTGCTTTTATTAAGTGATTTAAGTTGCTTCACTACTCCGAGGATATTTACTTCTACATTACTCGTTTTGGCAGCTGTTCTTGATTCGAATTCGGGAATATTTACTTCGTCTTCTTTTGTGAAGGCATTTCGGAAGGCTGTGTTTAGTAACGCTGTTTTTGCAACACTGTTTTCGATAGTATCTCCATTGCTATAGTGCAGAGAAGGCATTTATTGTTTCTTGCCGCTACCATACTTCGCCTACGACCAGAATCTCTTTGGCTTTTCTGCCAGATTTCGAGACAAAGTTTCGTTGTGGAAACTGTTAAAAGCATCTCGCATTGAAGTCCGCGCAAAATTTCGAGCTTCTGTAAAAGAGCGCAAATCTTGTGGATTTAGCGTCCGTTTAAATATGCCACGTTTGTTTAGTTGTTTCTGCAACAGTGTTTTGACCCGTTTTGTGTACCAAGGAGGATCAGCTTCGTCGTTTGTTAATTTATTTGGTATAAATTTCTCAATTTCTGCCGATATTATTTCTTTGAATTCAAGTCACATCTGGTATACACTTATATTATTAATTTGGAAGGAGTGAATATTGTCTCTCAGGGAGGCATCAAGTGAAGTTTTATCAGCTTTTTTGAATAGGTATATTTTTCGTCTATTTTTGGAGGATTTGGGGTTCAACCTCGCTACGACAACCCTGTGTTCATTGATCGCTGTATCCGTTTTTGTGCTCGTTATTAACTCAGGATTATTTGTTGTTAAGAGGTCAAGTGTATTTTCACAACCGAAGGTTGCTACTTCGCGCCCAGATGGCTCTGCTTCACAATGCCACTTGGCCGAGTTTTGCTTTGCAATGCATAATGCTCTCGCCCACCTGCGGCTGTCTCTGTTGCAGCTCTGACGTATTTTTTACCGAATACAGTCGATACGCTACAGGAAGTACATAGTTTACTGTGTGGGAATTACACAGTAACTGAATGTCAAGCTATTAATTAAAAAAAACACTATTAATTTTATAGTTGTTTATTTCATAAAAGCAACAGACACACACACACACCATTGTAGTAAAGCTAAAATTTCTGACATGTAACCAAACTACCAACCTATAAACATTAACAAAAATTTTCCAGCACACGATAATAGCTGACATATCTATTCCAGAAATGAGTTCAGAACGACTGGCAGATCCTGTTTGATTTTCAAGCATAAGTCAATACGTGGTTAGACCAACATCGTTTCTCACTGGGGTCCAGATTGAAACATAAATGACGAAGGTACAGTTTTATGAGGGTAAGTCAAAAATTATTCGGACTTTTGATGAGACACTCCATTTACTTGGGAAATACAGTTTGATTTACACATTATTTTTCAATATAGTCTTATTTCTTTGAAATTCACTTGGTCCAGCCGTCCACAAGCTTGAGTATGTCTGCCCAAAAGGTTTACGGTGGTTGTGAAGTCATTGGTTTGCAATTGGTTGCCAATGATACACCACTTCTGGCTCCTCTGCGTCTCAGGAAAATCGATGACCTCGCAAAGCGCTTTTCAGCGATCCAAACGAATAAAAGTCTGATGGAGAATGATCTTGATTGTAAGGTGGATGTTCCATAATTTCTGGATTGTGCCATGTGAGAATGGGCGTTACTGTGTAACAGCAAAATTTACCGTGAAAAAAGACCTCATCCATTGCTGGTTTAAGTTTGCTAGTCAACAACGCATAGTAATAAACTTTGTTGATGGTTTTCCCCTTCTCCATGTAATATTCCTTTTGCATCCCAAAACACAGTTTGCATAACCGTTCCTGCTGATGTTGGAGACTAGAATTTTTTCTTCACTGGTCGTTCTGGGTGCTTCCACTCCATACTCTGGCATTTTGATTGTGTCTAATAATGATGAGCCCACGTTTCATCACGTGTCACTATTATTTCCAAAAATGGCTCGCCTTCTCTGTTATAATGGTCAAGTAAATATTGGTTGACCTCAAGACACCTAAGTTTGTGTTCTTCAGTGAGCTGTCATGGCGTCCATGACAAACGAACTATATCATAGGCCAAGTTCATCACGGATGATGGTATTGGCAGAACCATGACTGACGTTCAATGTAAACATTATGCCATCGATAGTAATCTGCCTATTCGTCAAAACCGTCAACTGAGCTTGCTCCAGTTTTTCCGGCCATTTTGGGCGTTGACAGGCGCCCTGCTTCCTGTTTGTGAGTCGGTTTTGTCCAGCCACATTTGAATTATCGACCCACCTGAAAGAACTTCATCACAGCAATTTACTGTCCCTGTACTGTGCTAATAGTCTACCATGAATTTCAGGCCCTTTCACGCCTTATGACCAAATAACCGTATCACTGCTCCTTGTTGTTCGTTTGTGCATATTGCTAATGGAGGGGATATTTTTATGCTGCCACTGCCAGCTCACTTCTGTTGCCATTAAGATCAAGTGAGTTGCATGTTACCACAGTAGTACCAACTGTAAGTATGCTTTCAAGGAATGCATATGACTCCTGCAAAAGTTAATTTTTAGGAGGATTTGGATAATTTGACTTAAACTCGTACATTGTGTCCTTTGCATAACTGCAGTTCGCTTCGTTTGGAATTACTTGATTGAACTAAGAAACTTGATTGAACTAAGTATGCTGGAATATGATACAAGTGCCATTTAAATATGAAAAACGGCTCCTCATTAAAATATAAAAGTGTAAAAATAATTTCTGATGCATGTTACTCATTTACGTTTTGTGTATAAATGTTGTTCCTGTTATTAAAATTCTCCTGTAATTGATGTTTATGAGTTAGTTGCCCATTTAACGAGGTTAAATTATTTATTTAATTAACTGATCGTGTTTCATGTGTAAGGGGTAAGATAATACTGTGCACAACATAGGCTATTTACATAGGTCACTCATTTATAATTCGTATAAATTTCTGCAAGTTATAGCAGTGAAATTGCACATCTATGTAGTTTTAAGACTTTGGCTACAGTTCATGGAATATGAGAGAGCTTTCGGATGTAGTCGTTTCATGTAAAAATATGTGATCAGGGTACATGAATATCCCACTGCAGCGATTCTTTAAGTTAAGCTTCTTTTTGTAGCGTCTGATCAACTGATTTTCAACAGATATTGCTATAATTCAAATTGTTAAACACTCATTAGCTTTTTACATTTCTGCCAGTAACCGTTTTCTCTTCAGACACAATTGAAGCTCCATCTACAGTAATAACTTCTGGAGAACGAATAAGTATCAATTGTGGAAGAGGCACCACAGCAGGAGGCTTTCAGGAATGTGATACCAACAATGAAACATTATATCCTTAAGAAAAACTCATAAAACCTCAGCATAAAATACTGTCACCTGTGTTTGCGGGACTATACTAGTTTTTGCAATGTAAACCATGCCAAATGCCTTGAGGCTAGAATAGAACTAATGTTTGTGTCGAGGTCCACTGAGACATAATTGCAGACAAAGAGTTCTGTCTCATAGGCAGTTGAGAGTTATCACTAAAGTCTGGGATTATAGCCCTAATGTAGGTTACATTGGCACATTCCATAAGGTGGAGTTCCCCATCTCAAGAACATCAAGGTTGTGTTTTCTGCTCCGTAACAGAGACAAAACACGAAAGCGGCTGTTGGAGATGGCCTAAACCAGTGATGGACAAACTGCAGCTCGCGCAGTTGATATGATGGCGGCACACCACTCGCTGTTCACAATAGTAAACTTTTTTACCTACCTTTCACTCTTGCCTGGAAAGGAATGTCTCTTCCCTTAAACAACTATTGAGTCACGCCACTCTAGATGGAACTGCGGCAGAGGGATCCATATTCGAAATAACTTATTTTACTGAAAATTATTTATGAAGTGGCACACTTCCACAGCAGAGCAGTTCCAGTAACAAGAGCTGCACGTGGGCCTGTGGGGAACAGCATTGTTTAGTCGTCAGTGGGTTGGGTATTTTACAGTACATGCTTTGCGTCAGTGAAATTCTTCACTTTAAGTCATTAGCCCACCAAACATGTTTTAAAATAAGAAGAGCATAAAACATAAATAAAATGAATCTTTGCAAAACAAATGACATCGAATTTTCTTCCATTGATGCGATGCTTACATAGTCACAGTGAGGAGTTTGTGGCCTGTGGTACTAGCTAATCTGAAAACACCTGGCGTAAGACATCTTCTCTTTAGCTGAATCAAATTACAAAAGAAGAACTCACATGTATGTCCAGATAGGTATGGGAGCCGTTGTCCCTACCCATTCTGTGTAGTTATTGAATAGATACTGGCCTATGCAGTAACTTTGCAAGGTCTCAGTGCTGCCCTTGAGTTTTGATACACCAAAACAGCACTCACGTAGTGGCATACACCTCAATACAAAAACTAGGCACAGAAGGTGAAACTTAATGAGAAACGAAAAGATAAAAATTATTAACTTAAAGGGACCACTGTTTCGAGTGACATCTAGAGTTGTTCATCATTCACAGTTTCGAAAAGACATAAGAGACATAGGTGAATGGATCCTTTAAATAAATTATATTTAAAGTATAACTGAGTTTGGTCAGACTCAGTTCACTTTGCTTTGCAACAACAGAAATATAAAAACATATGTGCATAACAAAATGCTTTGCTGGCCTTTACAGTTTCTGGCTTAGGTGATATGATATTCTAAATTGATTACTCAAGTGAGCTGCTGAAAATGTACAATATCTCAAACACTCACATGATCATAATCAGATTCGTAATAGTAAGACAAATAAATGCAGTACGTCAATACCAATGAATAAGCGCATTAAGCAATTTCTATTTTAAGAGTGGGAATTAACATTAATCAAAACTAATTAGGGACCCGCACAAGAGACATAAAACTGGCGGGGCAAATAGCGTGAAGAGAATACTTTACGCTGTCCAGAAGGTATAATAATTTAAAAAATTGATGGAATTTTAAGATTTTTTTTTATCCGGTGTTTACTCCATGACACGTTAACATGAAAATAGAAATTCTCACTGAGAGTTCACAGAAAATGAGAAACAAGTATATACATGTATGTCCCGCCAAACTTCTTGACCTTAATAGCTGCAACTACATAACCATTATATAATTAAGTCCCAGGAAACAAAAAAAGAGAATTATTCTAGTCCAGTGGTTGTGGTGTCACCGTCAGACACCACACTTGCTAGGTGGTAGCCTTGAAATCGGCCGCGGTCCGTTAGTATACGTCGGATCCACGTGTCGCCACTATCAGTGATTGCAGACCGAGCGCCGCCACACGGCAGGTCTAGAGAGACTTCCTAGCACCCGCCCCAGTTGTACAGCCGACTTTGCTAGCGATGGTTCACTGAAAAATTACGCTCTCATTTGCCGAGACGATAGTTAGCATAGCCTTCATCTACATCATTTGCTACGATCTAGCAAGGCGCCATTACCAGTTACTATTGAAGCTGTAAAACATGTACCGTCAAGAGCGATGTTCACCATTTACGGATTAAAGTTAAGTATTCCAACAGCTACGTCCTTATTTGCTAAAGTCTAACTTCCTTGTCCTGTTTCAGACCTCACGCCAGCCTGCGTGAGCTGAAACGCGTGCCTTTCGGCTTCCTCTCATAGTGGGTTGGCTCTCTTGTCAATCCACAACAGTGGTAACACAAAGAAAAGCTGAACCTGCTTATGAACAGTTTATCAAACCCTCTTACCGCAAAACCTAATACTCAAATGAAACTATAGCAAGCACAACTTAACAAAGCATTTATGACAAAGACAATCTGATGATAAACGTAAACAAGTATGAAAAACCAGTAAACATCTTTGTCAAATATCGTGACCATCATATATCACATAGTCACATTTAGGTACATAACTGAAAAATAATGTAACCCAATAAAATATACAACAAATACTCAGTCTACAATTTGCATCTGCCGTTTTTTCTCGAAGTTCGAGACTTTATTGTGAAAACCTTACAAAAAATGTACTAGTCGAAGTATTGGCCATCGCTGGCCGCTGCTTTCTCCCAGTTTTAGGGCAGCATACGAATCCCACAGTGGGCAAACTGGGGATTCTTTGAGGGGAGCGATGATTCGATCCAATTTTGCACGTGTTCATATGACTGTAAGTGCTACTCAGCCAGGTCGTGTCTCATGGATCGAGAAAGTTGGCAGTCGGAGGGAGGAATATCTGGAGAATACAGTGGGTGGGGTAGAACCTCCCATTTCAACGTTTCCAGGAATGTTTTGACGGGATTTTCGACATGGGGTCGCGCACTGTCATGCTGTAAACTCATTTTTTCATGCCTATCGCTGTAGTGTGGCCGTTTGTCTTTCAGTTCTCGGCTCAGACACATCTATTGCTTTCGATAACGATCTCCTGTGATTGTTCCCGTCGGTTGCAGTAGCATCGAAAGCCGTCTCTCTTTCACAACCAAGCCGGTCTTTGACGTCAAAATCACCAATCGTGAAGCATGGAAACCATTTTCTGTGAAGTTCTACCACTAACAGGCGTCTCATCATGGGTCTTACCCAGCTTATTATGAGACTCAGCCGCAGATTTCTTCATATCAAAGGAGAAAATTAAAACCTCCTGCAGGTGTCGATTATTGGGCTCGTCAGCTGATACATTCAGTCGAGAGTAACTCTATGATGCAATCAGAAATCGACTAATATTTTGATGGCCTTCTGTACTCTAGTGCCTAAGCTTGCTGTATGACACTTAACGACGTACGACTTGCACCACTACTTTCCACTACTGCCGTCTATTGCAAAAGGGCGGAAGCAGAGTTGTAGACCTAATAGACGACTACAGTAGTAGTCATAGAATAAGCCATTATCATTCGATTGTCATGTATTATAAAAAAAGAAGAAAAGAAAACTAAATTGTTACGTTATTCTGTGTCATAACTGACCTTACAGAATTGCATAGGTGTTTCATGTTTTGTTTCATATTTACACATTTCTCGACATCGAAGGCCTACAGAATATTAATCCCGAAATTCTTTGAAATGAAAATGAACTTGAAATTCCAATAACTAAAACAGAAAAAATCAGGTTTCCTACAGCACAGAAATAAGTTACAGGAGTGCAAAATTCCAATTACATTAGAGATTTGTGCCAAACGATGATGCAGTGGAATGTGACGGAAACGAGGCACGTTCTGGCATAATTTCTGCGCGTAATCACAGTGAGCTGGAGATACAAGAAGGCGATGGCCACAAGCCTGCACTTTCTATTGTAGTTGTAAACGATACAGGCCGAAAGTGGGCAAGCCACTTTAAATTAAAAAAGTCTCTCCTGTACGGGAATATACAAAATGGATATACGAGTGCAGATTGTAGGCACATGGTTGACGACATACGGGAGTTTGGGTCTGACCATGACTCGTGCTTGCATAGCCTAATTGTCAGGTGACTGCTTGCGATAAGCAGGAAATCCCGGTTTGAGCTGTGGTCTGGTAAAAATCTTTCCTGTTGTCATTCGGGTATACAGCTGACGGTTTGTAACTGTGAATGGATTTCGTGTATTTCATAACGGCTTTACTCGCTTAAGTGCCTGTTCCTACGGACATGTCCAGAGAAACTTTATATCGTATTTCTGAACAACACAGGCATTATAACATCATATTTTCGATATTTGTTACATAAACTAAAACACAGTGGAGACACATCAGAAAGACAAATGTTGTGATGCAGTAAAGTGCTAAGAGGTGCTAGAGAAAAGATCAATTGGGTCGCCTGGTAAAATTGGGCCACTTACGCAAAGCCACCAGTGCAAGAGCCCACGTGATTTCGCTGAGCACGGGAACGGAGATGACACTGGCGTTTGAAATGGCTCTGAGCACTATGGGACTTAACATGTGAGGTCATCAGCCCCCTAGACTTAGAACTACTTAAAGCTAACTAACCAAAGGACAGCATACACAGCCATGCCGGAGGCAAGATTCGAACCTACGACCACAGCAGTAGCGTGGTTCCGGACTGAAGCGCCTACAACCGCTCCGCCACAACGGCCGGCATGACACTGGCGTGAATGTTACAAAGAACCACTGGAGGTACCAGTAAATATTCGGGAGAATTTAAAAAAAAATGAAGCTATGTGCTAGACGCTTAATAATAAGAACAGGAAGCAGATTGGATTTAACTTCAGAGCAATGCAGAATTGCGTTCACAGAGGGTTGCTTGTTTAAGTTTATCTTGAGGTACTGGTAGTCTACGTATTAATCAAATAAAATAACTGTTCGGAAATGTCAACTCCACCTCCGATACTTGGCAAAAAAGTGAGACAACGAATGGAAAATGGGATGGTAGCCCTACAGATAAACGTCGAAATTCTTCTGACCGGCAAAATTATGAAAACTTATTCCCATCCCTCTAAAATTATCCCTCATAAATAGCAGACATCAAAAAGGAATAATTTGTAAGATGAACTTGATACATCTTACATCTTTTACACTCCCAAAGAATTTTTCGTACATAAAGTATTACAAATTTGACAGTTTTTGTCATAACCAAAAGTCTAACAATACAGAGATCCAGAAAATAGTATACAAGAATTATAAAGAGAAGGATAGAAAGCAGAAAAAGAAGACTACCTCTGGTATGTGCCACCTTGCAATTTACACAGAGGTAAAATACTTACTAACAAACAGCCAAACCCAGCACAAGAGTTATATTCGATATGTGATGCGTTAGACAAATTCTAAAAATCTGAAAATCGGTTAACTTCTTAAAAAATCTTGAAACAGAATAAACTAATGGATTATTTTCCACGAGAAATGCAATATCAAGGCAACTAAATAAAGAAAGTAGTATTTGCGCTTTAAAGTTCAAAGGCTGCATGTGTAAAACACTTCTGCAAGAGTAACCTAAAAAAAATAATGATTTCTAAGTGCATGCACAAGTATTTCAGTTGTTACTTAAATAACCTGTAACTTTTATATGAAATAGAGAACGGGGAAATAGAGGTAAGTGGTTGGTGGGAATTACTGACTTTCAGATGCACAGGGTATTGTGGTAATGCAATGGGAAATGTTGAAAATTTGTGCTGGACCGGGACTCGAACCCAGATTTACTCCTTTATATGAGTGGTGCCATCCGGACACAGTCGCTGACTGCCTCAGATTTATGACTTATCGCACGCTGCAACACAGTGTCACTCTTCCATTAACCATCTACTCATAAATTACTGATTTCCATAGGAATTCGGACGATATTACTGCATCTACACTGACACAAACATCAAGGAGCCGTTGTGCTTATACAGAAAAGTATACATCTGAGTGCTGTCTATCCTGCTGTCCGTGTCTGACAGAGCAGACACCACACAAACACCGGGTGATCAAAAAGTCAGTATAAATTTGAAAACTTAATAAACCACGGAATAATGTAGATAGAGAGGTAAAAATTTACGCACATGCTTGGGATGACATGGGGTTTTATTAGAAAAAAAATTCACAAAATGTTCGACAGATGACACTGGACAGCAAAACGTCAGTGACTGCGCATGACAATAGTGTATAAAAGGAACTGTAATGAGAGAGAGAATCAGATGCGCCAGCAGTCACAGCATGTTGACGTTACCTGAAAAGGCGCTTTTAGTGAATCTGTATTAGCACAATGGGGAATGTGCTAGTTCAGCGTTACGATCCTATCGCCATAGGAAGGGGATTCGAACGGGTAAAGGTCCGTTGACAAATGCAGCTGTGGCGAGAATGATTTCGAAGTTCGAAGCCACGGGTTGTTTAGGCGATAGACCCGTAGTGGCCGACCGAGCACAAGGCGTAATGCTGCTGAGACAGTTCAGGAAGAAATGGAGACTGTAGCGGGTTCTTCTATGCACGGGGAAGTCAGCGGTCGTGCAGTCGCACGTCGCACTGGCATTCCATACACTACTGTTTGGTTGGCACTTAGGCGTACCGTCCAATGTTATCCGTACAAAATCCATCGGCATCATGAACTGTTACCTGGTGATTTAGTGAAGCGGAGGGCATTTGCTGTGTGGGCGTTTCAAAAGATGGCGGAAGATGACGATTGGTTAAGTAACGTGTTGTGGACGGACGAAGCTCATTTCACCCTCCGAGGGTCTGTCAACTCCCACAACTGCAGAATTTGGGCTACGGAAAATCCTAGAACTGTCGTGGAAACTCCATTGCACGACGAGGAAGTCACGGTATGGGTTGGATTTACCACATTTACCGTTATCCGGTCTTTTTTCTACGAGGAAATGCGTGATTCTGGTTTTGTAACGGCTACTGTGACATGTGAGAGGTACGCCAATATGTTACAGAACGCATCATCCTCAGCCTGGCTGAGAAACACCTGCTGGAACGTACGATGTTTATGCAGGATGGTGCTCCACCCCATATTGCTAGAAGCGTGAAAGATCTCTTCCGCGCGTCGTTTGGTGATGATCGTGTGCTCAGCCGCCACTTCCGTCATGCTTGGCCTCCCAGGTCCCCAGACCTCAGTCCGTGCGATTATTTGCTTTGGGGTTACCTGAAGTCGCAAGTGTAACGTGATCGACCAACATGTCTAGGGATGCTGAAAGACAACATCCGACGCCAATGCCTCACCATAACTCTGAACATGCTTTACAGTGCTGTTCACAACATTATTCCTCGACTACAGCTATTGTTGAGGAATGATGGTGGACATATTAAGCATTTCCTGTAAAGAACATCCTCTTTGCTTTGTCTTACTTTGTTATGCTAATTATTGCTATTCTGATCAGATGAAGCGCCATCTGTCGGACATTTTTTGAATTTTTCTAATAAAACCCCATGTCATTCCAAGCATGTGTGTCAATTTGTACCTCTCTATCTGCATTATTCCACGATTTATTCAGTTTTCAAATTTATACTGACTTTTGGATCACCCGGTAGATTTATAACTTGAAACTGTAGCATCTGGGCTGCATGACCGCCATGGTGGGTATATGGCTAGTCGTGACAGGTCACAATGTCTGCAATTCACTACCCTGGGCCTCGTTTCAGTGGGATGGTGGAGGTTGTCGTGATAGTCCGTCATGGAAACTGTACTGGACGAATAGTCCCTCTATTTCGTATGAAGCTACTGCAGTGGAGGTGGTGCAGGGGAGATGGCAACCACCCTTCGTGATGTATTCTTACTTCAGTCTGCATAGGCCTTCTGGTGTCATCAGTGGCGCATAGAACAGACAGTGCATTGCATATTCCCTCGGGCAATGATTGACATCAAATGGAATAGTGCGGTCAGCACAATAGCAGAAGTGCTAGCGCCAGCTGCTCTGCAGCAGCCAGTGGTGGACAGAAAATTCAGTCACAACAGCTGGTCTGTTTATGCTGCTCAGTTTGAAGGATACTGGGGCAGGTGGAGTCAAACCACAGCACCCAGCATGGATGACAGCAGTGCTGTGTCTCTGCTCAGGATGATGAACAGTGACATTGTCTTCCTGCTGAGGCTGTGACGACTGGACAGCTAGAAGGCCCAGTCTCAAACCCCCATGCCGCTAGGAAGACGACTAACGTCTGTTGGCAAATACCAAGTGGGTGTCACACCAGTGGAGAAGTACCATGTGGACACCATCCAGACTTAACAGGAGCAGACATGTGGCTATTGTAGATACAGTGATCGTCGCTTACTGATTCATCCCTATTTGAAGAGTGGTATGTACCTTCCCTCATAGCTAGCAGTTAGTGACGACCGCATAATGTCTGTTTGAGTTAAACTTGTATAATAGCAAGCCTGACCAAGTAGAGTTTTTGAAACCACAATGCTCCTGGTCACTACAATATAATAGGCTGGAGGTGCCAAGAAAATCTGATGGACAGACATGAGATCATTTGTCCCAGCTTTCCCATCATCTCGGCACCTACAGAAGCCCTGCTTGTGCCATAACATTTAGCGATTCCTTTTTTCAGAGGCTCTGCGAGGTGTCATCTACAGCGCCAGCTTACTGAATAATTATAATTGCCTCAGTATGCTTTGTGTTTGAGAGGTCCTGAGACACCCACCTATGACATCATTTGACTGCTTTGGTTGCAGGAGCTGTTTGCTATGAAAGATGGAACTATGGCGCAACAAAACACAGTATACTCATGTATACTCCATGACAGATGGAATAACAACATAAATAGATGAAGAAAATAATCTTTGTAATAACAAAGGCACAAGGTACACCCACAAAATACTTCTTTGAAGCAAAGTGAAAAGTAAATTGCTTGTAACCAAGGGATAGAGTATAATAGTTTTTATTTAGTGCTCTAGTACAGGAACTCGCTTTTTTTTTAAAGAAATGAGCCTAATTCATTCAAATTTTCACTGTAATGTCCTGTTTAAGATTTGCTTTTACCTCAGGATCACAACAACTTCGCAATGTACTCATCTTAATATCATTACCATAACAATCTAGAAAACATTTTAAAAGCTTTCCTGAATATCGTTAGTATCATCATTTTATAAAACTCCTAAAATAACATAAATTTTCATAAAACCTTAAAAAATCGTGAACATAAGAGTCATCATAAAATTTTCAATGCTCATTCCACTCTTTCCAGCTCACAATACTCACATCAAGAATGATGGAACATGTCACATGAAATTTACGTTGTCATAATTTTCAAGACAATCAGCTGATAATCAAGTGGGGTATCTAAACACAAGAAATTAGATGTTTGTGGATTACAGCATTCTGAATGACAACATCAGATACCAGTGTAAACAGGCCATGTTAACAGGCATGGACTCCACTGCCCATTGCCAGGATCGAACATGGGTTCCCTGCTAGGCGTGAGGAAGAGGATGGTCAGGTGTCTTCATGGATGGCTCATGATGACAAAATAACAACATTTATTACTCATCTGCCATATATTGGTTGTAGGCCGTCTGGACGAGGTTTGCTTCCACTCACCTGGCTGCCCTATGCTGGGTCTGTAGCTGCGCTGGCATAACTCGGAACTGCTGCCTCGACAGTGGCGCTCCGGCCTAGCTGGATCATACTTGCGACAGCTAGAACCATGTACCACGGGCCTCCCTTTGATCATGGCTCTGGGGCTATCACAAGTGGCGGCTGTCTGGTGTCAGAAGACCAGGGTCTCTGTCTCAGGCAGAGGTCACAGCGTTTGTGGTGGCAGTGGCCCAGGACGATGGTGACACTGCGTTACGACAATGCACCCCAAGCGTTGGCTGCCATGACAGGCTCCTGTCTGTTGATGGCGTCTGACGATAGTTACGGCGGCGGCGTCACTCTGGCGCCTTCTAGGTTGACCTGCACTACGATGATGACTATTACGATGATTGCGATGGCAGTGATGACTCCGAACTGGTGTCTGCAGTAAGTGACACACACTCCGCGTTCCAACACTTCACGATGGTCGATGTTGACCAGCTGACTACCGGTCCTTAAATATTGCGTTCTGCCACTGACGTCTGCAATTATGCTTCCCCAGTAGGTCGGTGGAATATTTTGGTGTTGCTTGGCTGTCGTAACTGACTTGATTACTGCCCTCGATATTGACACCAAGGCGTGCAGCGAGCTGGATGGTTACACAGCATTCTCTTTTGTGTTGCTGAACTCGCCGCTCCTCCGACTCAATTACACATTGGTATCATACCATTGATCGGCGCAATAGAATGTGACACATATATGACTTCTGGTTCCCAGGATTTCTGCACATTGTAAATAACTTCATTACAGTAAAAGTCCTTCCTTTATCCATCTTAATCGCTTTAATCATTCGATCCTCTACACTCCCAACCTCTAAGGAAAGAATGTGTTTCTTCATTCTGCTTTTACATCTATTAACACAATGACTCCATTTACACAATTTTGAACCGTCTAACAACTGTATCATATTTACACAGTCTACTTCCTCTGAATCTATATAATGTGGCTTGTCACTACTAATTTCACTACAGTTCTCTCTCTTATAAACAATTGTTCCTTGTGGTCCTTGAGCACACTTAGTCTTTGGTTTCATGAATGTTCACTCATTACACTCCCATGCTATTGTGACCGGTTTAAAACCGTATTCTGAAGCTTGGGAGGGTTGGAATTTGAGCAACTCTTCTCTTGAAAAAGAAACAAATAACTATGATAACCACAAGGAATACACAAGTGGCTGGTGTTAATGAAGCAATGACTACCAGTTGCTGCTGCTACTTATTTCTGTCCCAGATCCATGCTCGAGGTCCTAGCATATACTGATAATTCGCTATGTTATCCTGTTTCCTTCACTTTAATTTTTCCTTTTTCTTCTCCTCACCCACAGTTTCTCTCCCCCAGTCTATGGAATCTACGATCAGACTAGGCAAATTGCCCATATCCCCTTAAACAGCATAATTCGGCTTCTGTGACTATCGAAGGGCAGGTGGAGAGCTGCAATTTAACGTTAACCAGCAACATCATCTCTGTTGACTGGTGGGGGCTGTTATGCTGTGACACAAACTTCTTCGTTTTCCCCTTCGGCACATAAGGATTCGTTAACATGACCCAGTGTCTTGCATGGTACTTAGGTAACACTGATTTCACATCATGTGCTCTTTCCTGTTTCTTTAAAACCTTTGTATTCATTTTTTGCCTTTGTCTCCAGATAAGTTTCACTCTCCTAGCAAAATCCTTCACTGACAAGGTGTCTCCTTGTGGCAGAGCTATGCAAAACTCGAAGGGTTGGCATCTTGCGCCGAAAAATTACTTCTTATGGAGACAACGCTGTGCTCTGGTAAATCCAGGTAGACAAAGATGCGGCTGGACATCAACAGGTCTTTTAACTCCTGGAACGCCGCCTCACGCTTATCTGTCCAATGAAACTTCACTCCTTTCTGTAGCAGCTGCGTGAGAGGTCTTCCAATTTCTGGCCATTTCGCAACATACCCATGGTAAAAATTTGTGAGCTGCAGATAAAATTGCAACTCCCTAACCTTGGTGGGTGTTGGAAAATTTTAAACGACCTCAACTAGCTTTGGTTCATTACATATTCTGTCTTGCCCTACAATATGACCCAAATACTGAACTTCTTGCAATACAAAATATTTCTCTAAACTGAACATTAACCATGCTGGACACAGACGATGAAACACTTCACGCTATCATTCCAAATGTTCATAAATACTCTTTGGATACACGATTATGTCATCTAGGTATACCATTCACTGGGTACATTGGTTCCACTAGGGGATCATGTTCTGAGCAAATCCAACCCACCCAGACAATAAGATATAAAAAATTAAACCAATAAAAAATTAATCACACAATGAACTATAGCTCATGAAAAACATAATCATTATTTTAGCTCCCTCGAATCCGTTATACTTTAGTTTAATATCACCATCTTCAAAACACTGAAAGTCCAATTCATTTATTATTTTATTAAACCTGTCTGGCGAAATAATTTTACATTTAGTATCAAGCTACACATAATTTCTCATTTCAGATCTAGTATTTAAATAGTTAAATCCCATAATGTAATACAATTCATTTTTCGCTAGCTCACCGATCTTTATAAACCAATCAGAATTGCTAGAATTATTCATCCTCTTCAGTAGACATCCATTGATATAGATTTGAAAAAATATTCAAAATTTTCCCTCAAAATTCTAATCTGATCATCATATCTTAAATTTTTCTTAACATACATGAATATGTAGGAAATTGTATTTTTCGGAATTTTATCATTAAAAGTGGCAACTAATTTCATTGTAGTTTTCTGTGTGGGTAACAATTCATTCTCCTAGTCATATTCATAACAAAAAGTAGGATAATTTTCAATAAAACTGAACGGATTTACACTGACATTGTCTTTCAATTGAGTAACTCTCTTAAAATCGAGGAAAGCATCATATGCTTTCAGATAGTTATTTGGTGGGTCAAGATTCCGAAATTCTTGAGGAAAACTTTCATTTCTTCCGTTTTCCACATAGAAATTTTGTAATTTAACATGATTGAATAAAGAAGAATCAATTATTTGATTACTTTTTTCGATTAGTTTGGAAAACAACGAAAACAAAGGAAGGCATATCAAATTCTGAAGAATTATAATAATTAGTAATATCTAGTTCAAAATGTCTTTTTCCTTCTCATCTGGCTATTGCAACTATTTGTGATTCAAAGAAAGAAATTTTTTAAATTTTTTAGTCTTTCTTCTTTTAGTTCTAATGAATATTCTGATTAATACTTTACAAGAAGAACACGAATTTCCATGGATTCTACTACAACTTTTCCTTTTTTTTGTAAGTATATCTTTTAATTCAATTCCAGTATCGTTTTTATCAGCTCATATGAGAATAGCATCTCAGCACTTGAACTCCAAGGAAAAATTACATCACTTCTTTATAATCTTTGAAAAATCAACCAAACAAATCCATTGGAAAAGTACTTCATTTTTCTCAGTTTTTATCTTACCATTGTTGAGGATATGACCTTCCACAGTTAACTCATCGCCTGTAGTCGAATCTTATATCATAAGGACAAATGAAGAAATGAATGGATGTTCCATTCCAGATATAATATTGTTTCCTTTCTATATAGTGATGACCTCAAACAACTCTCGCCACATAATAATTTTTTATTGGATTTTCCATCACATGATAGATAATCTGTAACATCAGCTACGATAATACTAAAACTTAAATATAGTTGTGTGTGGTATGGATGAACCGATCCACCTTCAATATTCACATTAATCTCTGTTTCTTATTGGAGACATTTAGATTATCTTTAGTCTTTTCATTGAGTAAGAATCAGTAAAACTGAAAACTCTCGATTTTGTTCATGATTTAATAAGAATAAAATTTATCAAGACATTTCTAAAATTATTGTTATATAAGCACCATTAAAGTTAATCAAATTCTCATTTTCATCAGTTGTAGTTATTTTTAAATTTCGAATTGAGTAAAAAAAAAGTAATATTTAAGGGATAATGTGGTTCATGAATTATTAGCCTACCAAATTCTGCATTAGGCTTCAATGAGGTAATAATATCAGTTTCTTGATGAAAACGATCAGTATGCTTTACAAACATTCCGAAAACTGAATTAAAATTTGTATTTATTAATTCAAATGGAATAATTTTAGGATTATCATTAGCAACAGTCTTTTCATTAGCCTCAAAAATTTTTTTCATAAATCCCAGGACACTATTGATAATATCTTTTATATCCATATATAACTTAACATCAATCTCAAGGACAGTCTGTTTAAACTTTCATCAGCTTGAAAGTGAATACTAGGCTTTTTGGAATGAATAAATTATTCTACGTTTTTCAAACTATACTGGCCAGTTGGAAGTTCTGTCGTTTCTCCATCACAATATAATTTATTATTTATCAACATAATATTTGGACTTACAAAAATTGAATAAAAGCGAACCAATGCAATATTACTAAATCTGTTTTGTATAGGTACAGTTAATCTTTTTTCAGACAGATGAATTACCACTCAATTGAAATAATCTGCTCATTTAGTATTAACAATTTATTTAATTAAATGAATTGTGATTGGGAACCAGAAATAAGAATTCCAGAGAAGAAATCAATAAGTAAACATGGTAAACTTTTATCAAATTCTATTTGATGTGCAACCATAGGAGCAAGTGGTAATCGTAAAACAACATTAATGATCGATCATTATATTCTAGTACTGGGATGGTTGAACTGGAATAAAATTAATCATTTGTACATTTCCTCTAAAAGTTAGATCAACTGAAATATCGTGAATGTATTAAAAAGGTGTAAAAAAATGAAGATGAGTGTAACAAAAATATTACTAGTTTTATTGAAAATATTGGAAGAAATTATTCCATTAGATCAATGTCAAGAAAATTCAGTACTCGTATTTGAAGACTTCATTCTTGAAAATCAGAATATAATTAGGGAATATTTTACTAGAGGAAGACATAGAGGACTTGATTGCTTTTATTTGGTTCAAACTTACTCCAAAATAACGAAACCATTAGTCAGAGATAATCTTAATTCTTTAAATATCCTTAGACAAGATGACACAAATGTAAATCATATTTATCATGAGTTCGTTGCTGGTGATTTAAAGTTTGTTGAATTTATAGAAATGTGTAGTAAATGCTGGAATGATCAATTTGGATTTTATACGATAGACATGACTAAAAAAGCGAATGAAGTAAAGTTCAGAAATAAAATACAACATTTCATAACAACATAAACGTTAAACATAAACATAAATGTTAAACATAGATGTTAAAAATGTTTAGTTAATATTTTTCCATCTGTATTAAACGCTTGCAATCTATGATGAAGAAGTAGTTAAAAAAGATAGTCGAAATAGAACAGTAGAAGAACAGTTAAGAGAAGAGCTTAAAAAATGGAAGAAACAACCAAGAACAGAGTATGAAAAATATAATAAAGAAGATCATCTGGTTATCGATGCAATTGAAAAAGTTAAACAAAGTATTGAAGGTTTAGGTGATAATGTTTTGAAAGCTGTTGAAGAAAATAGACAAGTTGAAAAGCAAATGGTTCCTAATTCTCATTATCAGTTAGAAGAATTTAATAATATACCGCCAATTAAAGAATATGGAAGTCCACACTGTGACTGTACATTAAGTGAATCAGAAATACAAGATTTATTAATGAAGAGACAGAAACAAAAAAGGATAAACATGTTAAACAAATAAGTGTAGGTGAAAGAATGATAGAATATATTAATCACAGTGAAGATAAGATTTTTGGATTAAGACTGGTTGCTTTATTTAAATTCGTTGATAAATTACCAGTAAAATTCGATGGAGCTAAATAAACCATTGGTGATAGGAGATATGAAGAAAAAGATGGATTAACAAATCCTTTAACTAAAAAGCAGGTAAGTATGGAAGAGATCAATACATTGTATAAAGGTTCTCATTTATCAAATTATGCAGATATATTATACTATTCAGGAGCACTAAATTCTGATAATAATCCAAATAAAATAAAATCGAATGGACGAAATAATTGCAAATATTTGATAAAGGAAATTTTTAATGAATTTTTTCCAGCACTGAGGCAAAAATTTAGATGATTCATTGAAAAGTGAGGGAGTAAAAGTTGGTGAAGTCTTAGTAAAAAAATATTTCAAAAAACCAATCGAATATGTCTAAATGAATTATGTTCATAAATTAATTGACAGAAATAAAAATTATCACAATGAAAAGGTGGGAATAATGCTAATGTTGACAAATAAAGTTAGTGACGTAGGTTCCAAGTGCTACTCTGAGATGAAGAGGTTAGCACAGGAAAGGAATTCGTGGCGGGCCGCATCAAACCAGTCAGTAGACTGATGACCAAAGAAAAAAAAATGAAACACAGAAATGGCAACTGGTTTTAAAACAAAAGGCACAATGACGACTTCTGTCCTGGGGGAGTAACGCTTCAAACAGTCTGTGATTTAAACATTTCTTCTGACACAAGTACTACATTTTGATGCATCACAGAAGGAGTAATGTAACACTTCGACCTTTACATTCACGATGAAATACAGGAATTAAAACGGGGTTGAATACAAAAGGCACAATGCCAACTTCAGTATCGGAGGAGTAACGCTCCAAACAGTCTGTAACTGGAAATCTCCTGCGAGTCCAGTAGTAGATTCCGATGCAGCACATCAGGTTTACTGCAACCCTTGGACATTCACATAGACGATGAAACACCGGAAATGCATCAGGATTGAACACAAAAGGAACGATGCAGACTTCTGTCCAGGGGGAGTATCGCTTCAAACATTCTGTGCTTGGAATCTTTCCTGTGAGTCCAGTATTAAATTCCGATGCACCACGGCAGGTTTAGTGTATCCCTTGGACTTTTACATTGACGATGAAACACAGAAATTGCATCGGGATTGAATACAAAACGCCCAATGCCCACTTCTTTCCAGCAGAGTAACGATTCAAACAGTCTGTGATTGGAAATTTCCTGGGAGTCCACCAGTAGATTCCGATGCACCACAGCAGCTTTACAGTAACCCTTGAACTTTACATTAACGATGAAACACAGAATTTTCATCGTGATTGAATACAGAACGCATAATGCCAACTTCTGTCTGGGGGAGGAACGCTTCAAACAGTCTGTGCTTGGAATTTTTCCTGGGAGTCCAGTATTAGATTCCGATGCACCACGGCAAGTTTACTGTAACGCTTGGACTTTTACATTGACGATGAAACACAGTAATTAAAATGGGGTTGAATACAAAATGCACAATGCCGACATCTGTCCAGGGAGAGTAACGCTTCAAACGGTCTGTGCTTTGAACCTTTCCATGGAGACCAGTATTAGTTTCCCATGTACCACTGGAGGTTTACTGAAGCTCTTCGACTTTCATGTTGACGAAGAAACAGAGAAATTGTATCGGGATTGAATACAAAGACACAATTCCGACTTCTGTCTAGAGGGAGTAACGCTTCCAACAGTCTCTGTTAGAAACATTCCTGGGAGACCAGTATTAGGATCCGATGCACTACTGCAGGTTTACTGTAACCTTCGACTTTCACAGTAACGACGAAACACAGATATTGGATCGGGATTGAATACAAAAGGCACAAATCCGACTTCTGTCCATAGGGGGAGACGATTCAGACACTTTGTGCTTTTAACCTTTCCTGGGAGACCAGTATTAGACTCCGATGATCCACTGCAGGTTTAAAGAAGTCCTTCGACTTTCATATTGACGATGAAACATTGAAATTGCTTCGGGATTGAGTACAAAATGCACAATCCACCTTCTGTCCAGGGAGTCCACAAAGACAGGTATTGGATTCTCATGAACCACTGCAGGTTTACTGAAGCCCTTCGTTTCTCTCACTGACAACGAAACACAGAAATTGGATATGGATTGAGTACAAAAGGCACAATTCCGACTTATGTCCAGGGTGAGAAACGATTCAAACAGCTTGTAATTGTAACCTTTACTGGCAGTCAGGTAGCATATTCCGATGCACCACTGCAGGTTGACTGTCACCCTTTTACCTTCACATTGACGATGAAACATAGAAATTGCATCCTGATTGAATACAAAAGGCACAATGCCGTCTTCAGTCCAGGAGGAGTAACGCTTCAAACAGTGCTGCTTTTGAACCTTTCTTGGGGGACCGAAATTAGATCCCGTTGCAGTGCGGAAGGTTTAATGCAAGCTTTCAACCTTCGCAAGCATGATGAAGCAAGTAAATTGCATCGGCACTGAATACAAAGGTCACAATGCCGATATTTGTCCACGGGAGTAACGTTTCTAACAGTCTACATCTCTACATCTACATCCATACTCCGCAAGCCACCTGACGGTACGTGTTGGAA